>NW_009207206.1:0-58391 GCF_000690835.1 Fulmarus glacialis | reverse complement strand
CTGCAGAGCCTTCCTACCCTCGAGCAGTAAGAGCATTCCTCTGCAGAACTTTTCACATGCAAATACCTAATTCACAGGAGCTTTAAAATACAGTGAACCAGTCAATGTATTCTCCTTTTAGAAAAGTACATGATGATAAATGCTATCACTTGAATTTTTTTTTTAAATCACTACAGCTGGAAAGAATGAAATTTGATTCCACCTAATCTCAGATGTTTAGTATTATGCAAGTGAGGCTTTTCATGGCTGCAGGCTTTTTTATTTTTATGGTGCACTTTCATTAAGATGTATCTAATGTAAATATTGGAAACATATTTTTCAGATGTAGATTTTCTTACATGCAGATACTATAAAATAAGGTAGCTTTGAACTTACTGGAGTAAAGTCAAATGTGCCATTACTTATGTCACACTATACAGCTGGAGAGAAGCATGTTTAGGATTCTTGGCCACTTTGATTTCAGTGAATTCTTTTCAGCTAGACCATCCTTGTTTGTTAGAAGTTGAATAAAGGAAGGATTGTGGGAGGCCTATTCTGACAGGGACAAGGTAAAGATCATTGTGGCGCTCTCCATGGATTAATCCATTAGTCTCTATTCTTTGTGTTTCCAGGACATGAATGCTACAATCCATTTTAATGAGAATTGTGTTTCAAGTACCAACTATCTAACATGAATTTTTGGTGTGGTAAGAGTTCACATGTCTCTTGCGGGTAGCAAGATCTCTTCCATTTTAGAAGTAACTACATTCAAAAATTGTGGCCTATCTTAATTTACATTCAAAGCTGAGAGGTAGGTCCTGATCAAAGTTAAATTGCTTTTCTGAATGAATGGCAGTTGTAATCATTTAGTCCTGAAATTGGCTGGTTCATTCAGAGAAATTAAGGTTAGAAAGAGGCTTCTGCAGAATCACTTCAGGAAACTGAACATCCTCCCTCTAAAAAAAAAAAAAAAAAAAAATTAATGGCAAGATAATTAAATAAATATAAAAATACCTTTCTGATTTGAAATTAGATTTGCTTGTTTCGATTGAGGAAGCTGGTTTGCCCTACACCCTCTTCTAAATGAACACTGCCTTGAGCTATTTTTCTGCGCAAGTAGACCATCATGATACCATCACAATAATAGCTAAGCAATTCAATTGTTATTCATTTTATCTTAATGACCTATTTTGAAAATGAGCTTCTTTCTCATGTGTGGGAAACTGAGTCACAGAGAAATAAAATGTCCTGGTCATAGCTGTATTAATCTGTACAAGAGCTGGGAATCAAGTGCAGATCTCCTGAAGCCTAGTGTGTGAGACATGATATGTGAAAAATAAAACATGATTCAAGGTCGAGCAGATGGCTAAAAAAAAATTGAATCCTAATCTCTGTCCTGACTCTTTCTGCTCTGCTCCTAATCCTAATTTCACTCTCTGCTCCTAATCCAAGAGCCAGCGTGAACACGAGAAGGGCTAGCATTTTTGTTGAGGTGTTTGAGTACCGTAAATAATTCAAACTTTACTTCTATGTTGCTCATGCACAGTCATTGCTTGGGAACAACTAAAAATAATAGTGAGGGTGATGATTAGTTTCTGGGGTGACTGCATGAATTGTGATGAGGCTTGACGGGGTTCTAGATGCCTGCAAAGGTTTGCAAATGTAGCCCTTGAACTGTATTTTCTCTATATGGTTATTTTCTGGTATATCCTGAACTCCTGCCCACATACTGGTTGTATTGTCTTTAAGGGACAGAATTCTGCCCTGCTGTGCATGGCTGCAGTGAGACAAGTAAGGGACTGTTCTCCCCTCTGCTATTTCTATCTTCTTGTTGTTGCATTTGTTCAGAAAAATTAGGTTTTTAAACAGACAATCCTATGGGATATGTCTATGCTTAGATGAAACATCTGTTTAAAGACATTGGTTAAGGACTGAAAAGAGATGTATGCATTCATGTCTGTCTGCAACACTACTTTGAAGTATGAACTTCTCCAGGGTGAACTGAACACAGGTTGAAGTCCCTTGCAGTGGTTGAGAGCAAGGACGGAGCCACTGCTGGTGTGTAACATTTAGTGTTGATTCACTTGGCACAATGAGCTCGTGTGCCTGCCCAGGGATGGGGTAGCATGGCCTGGACATTGCCCGTGAGCTCTCCTTTTCCTTGAAGGAAGTGGTGCTTGTGCATCTCAGACCACGGAAAACGTTCTTGGAAGAGCTTTAATGCAAGAGAAAAGGCCTTTGGGGGGCCAGAGCAACTATGTCAGCCCTCTAAAACTTGCATGTGTTTAGTCACTAACATCAACACACAGGCTGATGGAGGCTTGTGGAAGGAAAATAAGAAACGCCTTGCAGATGGTATGCCTCAGCCAAGCCAATTCCCTGAAACTCGGCTGCTGCAGAATGACAGCTCTCAAGGTAATGCTAAAGACACATGAAACTGCATGGAAACAAACCCAAAATTTAATCTCTGACTGGTTGTGTAGAAAGCTCCAGTTGTATAAGAAACCCGAGGTAATATGATGCTTTCTGTAAAGCAGAAAACCCTTGCTGGTGTGAGCAAAGCTTCTGAAATAATCTCTTCCTCTCTGCTTTTCTTCCCCTTTCTGCTCGCATTTCAATGGCCATTAGATGATATGTTACCCACTGGCTTCAAACCACTGCAGGGATCCCTGCGACGAAGGGCAGACATTCCCACAGCAATTCTGGAGGGCTTAGCAGAGCTTGTTCGCTCTGAAGCATTTCTTCAAGGCTTTTCTCTCTTTCCTTGTGGCAGTCCTTTGCCTGGTGCTCTTGCAGACACAGTCTGCTCTTAGCGTGTTTACTGATTTCCAGCTTTTCTACTGGCAGCACAAATTCAATCAGAATTTCTTATTAGTTCAGCAACCTACAGCAAAAGTAAAGGCCAATAATATTGGAATATGATAATAGCCCTGTGCACAGGCTTGCAAAATTTGCTGTAGCAGCATGCATGCTGTTACCTAAAATCTCTTAACTTTTATGCATAGCCTAACCAAGCAGAGTAAAAAATACCTCCATCCTCAGAGCTTTTTAAAGGCTAGAATAGGCAAACATCTGCTTGGAATAGATTTGATGTTGGTTTGGGGTTGAGGACACATATTAGGTGACTTCTCAAGCACTACTCTTCTATGATTTCATGCTTCTTCAGAGGGAAGGAGAGTTTCCCCTATCATTTTTTGGTGGTGCTGTAAATAGGTTTCTCTCACTTAACTCCACGTATGAGTGTGGCTGTTTCCAAGCACCATGCAAGGAAGAGGAGCCATTCTCTCAACTTCTAGATGTGGCCCAAGAGACGTGTCCATGAAGCTCCACTCCTTTTCCAGCACCGAGGTTGAATACATACAGCACCCTGGAGAAGCGGCGGTCCTGCGCAGCCCCTCACTCCTCTTCAGGAGCCTGTCCCCCACTCCTGCCTGCTCTGTGCCTGTTTGTGGGGGCTGGTGTAAGGGTCATGGAGGCAGCCAGTGGTCACATCATCTCTGTGGGAACAGAAAGAAGCATGTATCAAGTGGGACAAGATGCTTTGGCTAGAAAGCCAACAGGAGGCCTGTGCTGACCCAGAAGCATGCAGCACTGCTGGCATCTGCTGCAGGAGCCCTGAAGGTGCATCTGAAGGCTGGAGTGCCCAGTGCGTAGGGGGCACGGGACCAGCAGGTGCCTCCGGAGCCCCCACCTTGCACTGGCGGGAGAAGGCAGAGGAAGCAGGAGAGGGCTATCCGTAGACTGCCAGGCTATGGAACATAAGCTTCCAGCTTTTCTCCCATGCCCTGACTGAAAGTGCAAATACAGCGAAGCAATCTCCTGACTACTAAAATCAGCCTTTCAGCAAGGGAGCGTGGTGTCTTGCTGTCTGCAGCTTGTTGCTCTTTTGTGTCTGGTGGCACTTCCACAATTTCCCTGACCTGTCTGGGAAAACTGGTTGTGTTTGTCCAAAACTACCCCCATCCTCTGCAGCACAGAGCCTCATACTGCCAAAGAGGAGGTTAGGCAGTTGCCCTCCTTCATTCCTCAGGTCTTCTGGGAGAGAGCAGTTGTGGGCTAGGATGATGACGCGTAGTATACGGCATGCAGCAAATATAAAATTGGCTTGAGGAGCATACTTCGGTATGCCTCCAGATGGGTGGAGATAGGTCTGTCAGACTAGGGTAGGGCAATAAAATCTCCTCTGTAATGTCTGAGAGAGTATTGCTTCTTGGAAGGGGCAGAGGCTTGGGAGGGCAAGAGAGTGGGAGCAGAGGAGTTAGGAATATCCTTCCATGGGTAGGAAGAGATCAAAGGCAGAGGTGTCTAAACTGAAATAAACTGAGAATAGGACAAGCAAAAGCTGTGCAGGATGCCCAGAGACACAGCAACCAAATGTAGTTACCATCATGCTGAAAATAGCAGCAGTTCCTTCTGGATGTGTGTTGCTGGGTGGGGACGGTGGTATTTCGAAGACCGTAGCGTGGTTGCATGAGATTACATGAAGGGCAGTGAAAATTGGCCCTGTTAGTTTTTGTGCTTTGATTACTGTCTGTCCTAGGCAAAGCCAGGATGTCAGACTGAGATGGAGAAGGGACTCGTTGAAGTATTGGCAGAAAGGCTCCTCTGTGCTTGCCCTGGTGCCCTGAGTCTTCCTGATGTTAATGTTGCTGTGTTCAGCTGCGGATCTGTTTGAGCTTAAGGCCATGTAGCATGGTTTATCCTAAGGAAAAATGCATTATTGTTAACTTATTATTGATCTTGTTAATTATAGTAATTGATCTAGTATTAACTTTGCACTGGAGCTGTAACTTGTGAGTTTGCAGCTGGAGATACCATTGACTCAAAGATGCAACCATGAGAAACACTAACTGTATGGAGGTTTTATTTCTTAATAGATCACCAAAGGTTTGAATGGTGGTGACAAGTAGCTGATTCACCTGGCTGGGTTTATGGAATTCCTGAAAAACTAAAGCTATTCTATAAAGTAAAGGAATCTTCTGTTCCCTTAATCAATATTTTAGCAATTCATGTGTAATTATTTGAACTTTCTAAATTGTAAATTATACTGCTACAAATGTATCCTTTCTAGTCTTACTGGAGCTTCATGGTATTTTAGAGTGCATTAACTCTCTTGAAAATCCCTCACTCATTCCTGTGCGATTTATTCTCATATTTTCTCTAATGAGTTAATCTATTTTGAATGAAGTTGAATTGCTCGCCATATGACTACACTGTAAAAGCTGCTTCCAGCTCCCATATCAGCTGGCTGGCATGGCCCTGCATCCAGTTCCCCAGCACTATTGCTGCTTCATGCTCAGGTCTTCTGCACAGGAATATGTGCAGAGGTCTCACCTCATTGGGATGGTTAAGAACAAAGACAGATAAACCTGGCAGCTGGTCTTCAAGGCTTTGCCAGCTTGGAGAATATCTGCATGTACAATTGCCTTTAAAATCCTTGCTGAAGTTATTTAGCATTTACCACTGCCCAGCCACAGACCAGGCTCCCACCGTGCTCAGTGCCGCTCAGACCTAGAAGGAAGTTCTGCTCTATAGATTTTACATGATTCAAGTCTAAGGAAAACTTTTGTACTGACATTTCTGGGGGCAGAGGGGTCTTATTCAAAGGTCACTATCTAGAGTGAATCGAGACTCCTGTGCAGGTGATGTATGTGCTGCATCCTTGATGTTCTTGTTATTGGAAAATGATGAGAAACTAAGGTAAATGACACAGACCCTGGCGTCCTACCTGCAAGGCATGTAAGGTGCTTGGAATATGTAAGTGTTTCTGCTAATGATAAGCCATCATTCTAAATGCTGCAAACAGCTGCAGGTGCTTTATTATTCAAGACAAATCATTGCCTTCATTTGTTTCCATCAGAAACCAACTTAGAGAGCACATCTCCAAGGATGGGAAATGAAATAAGTGACTCTTTTGACAAAAATTACATATTACTGTAGCTTTGGCATTATCAAGATCTGGTTTATCGGGGTAACAAAATTATGTGGTTTTAATATCAGGCTGAGATATATTTAGTTTGGAGGGAGTATTTTTGAGAAACATGAAGAAAGAAAAGTGTGAGATACAGGGGGGAAAAAAAATGGAAAACTTTCTCGTAGCACTTTATGTATGAAAAAGATGCCTAGCTTTTGAAACTAGCAAAACAAATAATGGACCCATATTTTGCTATCAGATGCTTAAACTAGCACTTGGCCTGACATATCTGCAGGGGTTTCTAAAGCACAATTCCTGGTCAACAAAGCACAGGAGGTTTGTGTTCGGTTCAGCCTTCAGTCGTGTGCTGAAGTGTTTTGTTCAGTCCTGGCCTGCAGTCTGATTTCTAGCTCCCATCTTCACCAGGTACCAAGTGCCTTGAATACCCTAGTGAATAGCAATTAATGACACTCAACTTCTTCAAATGCTGGGATAAATTGCAACATCTCCCAAAGGTGGCTATTAGAGCTAATCAGAAAATGCTGTACTTCCTGCAGAAAATGTCAACTTCTTGTTTTTGTAAACCAAAAGCAATCAGAGTAAGTTCTTTCTCCAAGGAAAGCTCCTTTAAAATAAAACCACATACTTCTCAAATATTCTTTCTGGTCAAAACCCCAGATTTCTGTCAAAAGGTTTTTGGCTGGGTTTAATGATTATTGTTAATACTGCCAAATACTGTGATCCAGTTGCAAGGAATTTTAATAGAGGCTCATTTTGAGAACTGCGTCCCCTCAAACCAACTCTGCGGTTAAGAATATTATGGCTTGTGAGATTTTGGAGAGAAGTATTGTAAAGCAGAATATCAGTGTTTAAAAAGGATGACACTACAAAAACCTCTTGAGGCTTAAAATTTATGACCATCTATACCACAAGAGAGTTGAGTCAAAGGCAATATTTCAGTGCAAACAAATCAAATGTGATTATTTCACTGAACTTGAACCAGATTTAGATGTTTTTCAGATCTGGCATGAATTCAGTTCTTATTTTGTTAAAATTGTGGAGTTAAATGAGTTTTTAAAGATTTCCTGCCTATGAATTTGGCATACAGAACTGAAGCGCATAAGCAGGTGCTGCTGTTGAGCACTAACTACATTTTTGGAAAGTGCTACAGCTTTCATTTCATATTAAAGGAGTTGAAATAAATATTATTATTGTGTTAAGAAATCTCTGTGGCTGTTTCTGAAATCCAGCCATTTGCCATGTTCTGTTTCTATGACTTATTTTTACTGCTTCAGACTGGACATCCAGAAGGTATAATTGTATTCTTATTTAGTATCATTAATATTTTTAATTACTTCTGGGACAATATTTAATTGCTGAGAAGTTTTGCCTCTCACTGACATTTCTAGAGCAAGTTAAGTTAAACTTGCAAAAGGTATAGTTGATAGTAACTTAGCATCCTGGGAATGCTATTTTACAGCATTAAATAATTTTACATTGCATGTTATCGCAGAAATAAAATTGCACACTTCAAAAATTAATCTGAATAAGCTAAGTATTCATGCTGCTTTCTGGAAACTGTATTTATAAGGGAGATGTGTATTTGACTATTTTATCAGACTGTTTTCTAGGGGCAAAATGAGCATCAAAACTTTCCTGTCAGCCAGTAAACAAACCCAGAAGTCTCAGACTTGAAGTCTTAGACTTTTGCCTCTGGCTTAAACTACAAGAGGAGTAATACTAATGTAAATGGGAATAAAGTTTCACTTATATTCTGTTGAACTATTTGATATCTGAGGTTATTTGAATGATTCATTGGACAATATAAGCTTGAAGGGTTGATTCATTCAAAATAAACATCTCCACCAATGACACTACCTTCACAAACAGATCTGCTTGGCAGAAAGGCAGTAGCTTTAGTCCAGGTTTTTTAATGAATATGCTAAAAATTCACTAAAGCCAGCAGCTCTGAAAAAACCATTGCCAGCAGAGAACGACACCATAAAGTGTGTAAAGAAAGGAGGGCATCAATGTGTGGGGCTCCAGCTGATGGCTCCCAGGCAGCCATGCATCCTACATCTCCTCGGCATCTTGGACAACATTTCTGTGGAATTCATATGCTTTTGTGCAAGGCAATTATCACTCATTTTGGGCATGGCTGGGCAAGCCAGTGTGGTCGTTTGCTGCCAGCTTTGAACGCTAATCGCTTGCTGCCTGCCATCCTTGTGTTGGCAGGCATGAAGCCAGGCTGAATTTTTTGTAGAGGACAGTGCAGCGGTTCCCTGAACGTGGCGCAGACAGACGCTGTTTTGTGTAACATGGCTGTTTGTGTTGGGTTTATGGCTCTTCATATTGCCCGCCTGCTTCCAGGTGTCAGAGTGGAAGCTCTGCTGTGTGTGCTCCTTAGTGATGTTCTGGGAAAAAAGGAATTTCTGGGGGGGGAGCGGGGGGAAAGGGAGGAATATGTGTTGTTTTGTTTTTTTTTTTTAAGCTCAGATTCCCCTGTCCAAAAGCTACAGATCTCCTGCAGTGCCGTGAGATAATCCCAATCAAAGGAACTCAAAGCCAGCTCAACTTCTGTCCAGCTAGTTTATACTGAGAACTGGCTAAACCATGCAATGAAAATGAATTCACTCCTGATTTAGTCTTGGTTTTCTGTCCCTCTGATGTGTGAGTTGACCCTGATTTCAGCAAAGGGATTATTTATTCCTAGGTATTCACTGCATAGATCTTGTAAATAAAGCTTATAAATTGTTTGCTTTGACTATTTGCTGCTTGTGAGATGTGGATGTATTATGTTTAATCACAGCATGCTTGGAAGCAGAAGTATTTTTCATGAATAATGGCTTTATCCAAATATAATGAACATGATTCTTCTGAATTCAGTGGATTTGGGATTAGGTCCTAAACGAATGGCATATAGAAAGTATCAGTGAGGATTTATTCCAGTGTGTGCATTTCTCACTTTTTCTTCACCTCACGATATTGTCATATCTTGCCACCTTCTTAGATACAGACTATGTATCTAAGTAACACACCTGTAACTTTGCTACTGGCTTTCAAAAATAACCAAGAAGTCGAATGACTCTCAAAAATTTAGAATACAGAATTTAATATGATCCAACTGGAAAGGCTGCTACTTAATAGCAATGCCTGTTTCGGGTAATTTTGTCTGAGCCATCAGATGAGTAAACGCATAATATTGAGAAATATTTAGAGGGGGTTTCTTCTTAGATTATGTAAATTGGTCTCTTATGCAAGATGAAAACAGTGACATTGGAAAACAACAGTCAGCCTCAAGAAGTAATGTGCACCCTGCTTTCAGTTGCTTGTAATTTTGGCAAACTTCTACCAGCTTGAGAGGAAGTTCATTAGTTGTCTGCCTTGGACCAAAGTTTCCTGTGAAAGTTAGCCAGAAACCCTAGTGAGAAATGGTGTTTTTTCTTAAGGTCAAAATTGAATGCTCCTATGAAGCTCTAGTGTAGCCCTTTGAAATTTGGCACATAGTGGGTCCTCATTCCAGTGATGTACTTCTTGTTGTCTCACAAAGAATAGGTGTGTGTTATTCAGATAAATACTATAAATATTTGCAGGCTTAGGAGGATAGGGCTGCGCTTTCTGGCCATGCTTTGAGTGTGGTGGTGAAGCAAATGAGCTTCAGCAATACCATCCAGCCTAAATTACTCCAACTTGATTACAATTTGGCCAAGTATGTTTTAGTTCAGGGTTGTGAACAGGATTTGTCTTCGTTTTTCTGTTTAAAGAAATACCTGGATTTGGTTTTTTAGGACAAAGGTGTAGGGCCTTAGATTCTGTTTTTGGCAAGCTCACATCAAATGTGTGCATGTGTGGACGGTCATTTTTGTCTCAAAGCTGTGGCCACCTCATGGTGGTGTTGCAAGGAGATTAGCAGGGCTAAGGCTGATGGGAAGAGCGATTGAGCGTGAAAAGAAAACAAGACCAGGAGCTGGGATACAGGGAAGTGGTTAGGCCCAGGAGGATCTTTGAACCTGTTGCAAGGTTCAAAGTTTCAGTCGGACCAGCTGCTTGCTGCGCTTGCGCAACCTCCCCCTCTTTACTAAACTTGAATGGAAGTGGAGCCTCATGGAAACATCGGTGCATGTAGTTCTGCTACAGAAATAGGGTTAGGAAACAAGGAAAAACTTACCTCGCCAGTGGTGTTCTCTCTGACATCTAGGTTGCAGTGTGTTTTGGATGCTGGCTGAAAATGTTTATAGCAGAGGGTAGAGATTTTGCAGACGAGGTGGGGAGTGCTCTCATGTGGGTAGCTCCTATATGAAGATGCCCTTCTTTCCACTGGAATTTGGACCATGTTCTTCACTGTTGGGTTTTTTGTTTTTTTTTTTTTTCCCTGAAGTGTGAGCTGCACACACAGCATCCCTGTTAGTAGTTTTTTAATTTAAAAAAGTCAGTTTAGCTTTACAGGAACGAAATTTTCTTAAAACACTACTGCCTGGCATGCAGGATATGAAACACTATTCTGTATAATGTACTTTGTTCCATTCCTGTTGGTCACTAAGAAACCAGCCTGGAAATGACTGCCTCTTCCTAGATAGTGGTTTCCTGTTTAGAGTAGACATGTTTGGAAATAAGTAGGATCTTGGTGTTCGTGAGGACTGTTTCCTGGGCTGTTTGAAATGGCAGTCTGTTTCAGACATACTGAGTTCGTATGCAGTAGGTATTGCCTGCAGAGGTGATAAATCTATCAAATCCCACCACATGGGGTATGAGGAGAACTTGCTCTATATTCTGGTACGCCAGTTCTCCTATGCTCTGTGCTGGCTAAATTTTATTCTTTCAATTTCTCACACTCCTGGGTCTTAACAATTTCTATAAACAAACAGATTTATTCCCAGCATGTACATTACATGAAACTACTGTTTTGTTTTTTTAACAAAGAGTAGGCTGATATTGTGAATTCAGTGAAATAAAGCAGCTTTTTAATGTGAGTAATGTGGAGCTATCAAAAGATTCCATGTGTGATAGAAAGGAGCCTTGAGCTCCCTTCCAAAAGCAACATATACTCTTTATTCCTTAGGAAATTACCACAACTGGAGTAAACCTGATCCCAGTGAGGTCAATGGAAGTTTTGCGGTTGGCTTTGCCAATTTTAAATCTAGGATACAATAGACAGAACACTTTGGGGTATAATACTATGAGTTTTGGGTGGTTTTTTTCCCTTTTGCTAGGGAGACTTTGCATTTACTTATGCGATGGATTAAAAATGTTATGGCAAAGCACTGTTTCAATCAACAGTTTTAATGATGTGTGATTATTCATAGCTTTCTGAAAATGTCATAAATAGTTCCACTTCACATGATAACATATGCTTTCTAAACAAATACCGATGAACTATCTTGATTCGCAATTTCTTAGAGTAGAGTTACAGGCTCCTGAGTAAGGAAAGAAAACAGTATTTGAGAAGCAGAAAAAGGTACAAGTCCAAAGAGATTAATCATTAAGTAAATGCAGATGTCTAGTCTTCAAAGCTGTTGTCCCAGAATTTTATCTATGCTGCTTTAACTACTCTGATCTGAAAAATGCCTATTTTGGTTTTCTGTATGAAATGCAGTATAAATCTTAAGTGTAACAGATATCCCTCCTTAAATGTTACAACAGAGTGAACTCTGGCAAAAATGCTGTATTAATGCATCCAAAATAAATTTGGGGTCTAAAGGGAAGATGTGGTTATCTCTGGCATTGGTATAGTACCTCAAGCTATAAGCCAGTGATACCAAGTAATACTGCTTACCCCATGCTAAGACTTGATAAAACAAACTGTCATCTCTGAACTAAAGATTACTCCTGTCATCTGCTAATACAATAAAGGAGGGTGACAGCAGCCAGACTGCTACAGAATGATGAGCTGAGAGGGAGAAATACCGCTGAAAATCATCTGTGTGGCAGTGACACTTTAACCCTTTTTGTTTGAAAGATGGTCAGTCAGAGACGGAGGCAAGTAGCTGGGAGGAGTGGCAGGACGTGGGGCTGTGCGGTCGCTTCTGAAGAGCTCCATAATTCCACCTCCTGGGAGCTGAGGATGATGAATTAAATGTCACCAACTGCATGCAGTATGCAGTCAGGAGTACCAAAAAGAGCTGCTAAATGATCTAATCGCTCCCAGGGGGCCAAGGGAGCCTCAGCATCAAAATACACCCTATGCTGGACCAAGCCGAGATCACCTTTTACTAAATGTTAAGGAGAGAAAATTTAATCTCTTAGTTGGTTAAATATTTTGCTTGCACACTTCAGGGAGCAGCAGCATTTCTAAACAGCCTAGTTTGGACCAGGGTTTTTTTCAGGTTGCTATCCTTACAGGGTCATCTCCACCTGCTTCACTTCCACAATAACTTCTTCTTTGTGGGATTGAACTTGCTCTGTTTAACAATGACAAAGCTGAAATGCTTTTTTGTGTAACACAATAACAAACATAGAACCAGCCTCAACAGCCTTTAGGGCATTTTTGTTGTATCACAGCTATATTGTTTATATTAAAATCTCAATGCTTACTGCAAGGATAGCATCCCGGAACAACCATGTGGAAAATACCTCTCCTTGTCTGTCTCGTCAGAGTAAATTATAGTAAGAGAAGGTGTTTCTCTTTGATGAAAAAAATCTCTTAGAAGCCCAAGGCAGGGGTAAAAATACACCACCAGCAGTCATATAATCTCCAACTAGATTTCCTAGGAAAACAGTACAGGTCACAGTGTACTGGCATTTGGAGAGCAGGTTTCTGCATATGCCAACTCATTACTGAATACCGTTATAAAGCATGGACAATTGTTGCTGGAAAGCTATAGGGAGAAAAATGTCACTGATATTCAGTATGTTTATAAATAGTATGGGTACCTGCAGTTGATGCATTGAGCTCCTGAGAGCTTAGCCTGTGTTTTTTCAGCCTAATTAAATGCAAGGGTGTCTCTTACATTTTCAGTGGGGGTTCTGCTAAGGATTCTTGTGACAACTATTGTGGTGTATGGGTTAGATGTCTAGATGGTGGGAAAATAAATATGTAAGCCCTAGTTATGTAAGCCTTTAGAAAGGTTACATTTCATTGCTTTTCACATTTCATCCAGTTCTGTGGAAATGCTGTGCTATAGAAAAATCATTATGCAGATCAAGAAACATGAGCGTGTTGCTACCGTAGGAGGAAAAATATAAATAATTAAATCTTGTGATACCTCTTTCACAGCCCTAATCTCATTAATATAGAGCAATTTTAGAGATGGAGAAGAGCCGATAACAGCATTGGACTCGTGAGATATTTCTGTTTTCCATCCATCAGGCAGGTAATTGTGGGAGTTATGACTTTGTTAGGCAGAAACGTACAGCTCTAAAGAACTGATAACTGAGCATCTCTGCTCAGCAGACAATGGAGCAGCATCCAGTAATTGAATACATCAATAAGCTTTCACATCTCGTATAACTTCAGTGCCCTGGACAGGATAGCATTAGACATAATCATATTTTGATCAGGAGAAAATAGAAGTTGGATGAAATAATATCAATTTTATTTACAGGGCAGAGAAGAAGCCATCCAGTCTGTGACAGAAAAATGATTTTTTTATCTGGCTTTGATCTGGCTCTGGGCTTTGATTTGGTGGCAAATGGATCTATAACTCATTTACACCAGCTGCCAGGTTTTTTCAAAGCACAGAACATTAAGCAGAATCCTGCTTTGAGGAATAAATACACAATCAACATAAATGGTGACAAAACAGCCCCAGCTCATTCTTTACAGTTTTAACTTGCTACAGCCTGCAAGAAACACTAAATACTCAGCTCAAAAACCACGTATTGATTTGTGACCCCCTTGGGCCAAAGAGCGTCTTTTGTGTAAGATGTTAGAATAAGAGTTTAAGGGGGCTGGCAGGGGACAGGGTGGTTTTGATTGAATTTTTATTTGCAACAACACTTGCAGTGTGTGGTAAGAAGAGGAAAGATCACTGGGGAAAAACAGGAGGGAGGGCAGAAGGCGGCGTGTTTATGCTCGAGTGAAACAGGCCACTTTGCAGAGCGAGGTTGGCAGCCTGCATGCTCTGGTCGGGACTGTCAAAGGAGACAGGCAGTGCAGGGTGGCACGGGGAGGAAGCTGACAGTGTCTACCTTCAAATGGGATTAGAGCTGGCATGGAGTAAGAGAAATGCTATCGGCTTGTATGAAACCCGAGTGTTTTGCTTCCTGGCATGGGGAAGGGCAGTAAAGAAGCACAGTCTGAACCCTCCTTGCTAAAGCCTGGCACTTTTGGGGAGCTGCGCCTGCTTCCCACTGGCCTGGGGTGCAACGGTGCCTTGCTTGCAGCAGGCTTTGAACCCCCTGGTCCGTGTAGAGCTGAGTCTGTGGTTGTGGGTCTTCGAGCTGCATGTTGTATGGAAAACTGGGGTTTGAGCCCAGACCACCCTTTAGGCAGCCCTGTTAGTGTGGGGTCACTCTCCACCAGTCCCGCTCAGAAAGGTGCGTGTTCTCTTCAAGACACTTGAAGTCTAATTCTTCTATAATAATCTACTGAACTAAGAGCTGTATTGTGCGCTTCTGTGGGGATAAAACGAGTGTCGTCATGATGCTGCTTTGCAGGGGCTGACAGCTATGCAGCAGTAGCAAAGCCTGCCTTGTCTGCTGGAGAGTAAACGGCCAGTGTTTAGCTGTTGAGAGCATCGAAGGCTCGAGTGGGAGGCTGGGAGACACATACTGAGTGAGGACTTCTGAAGTTGTCAGTGGATTTACATTTCTTACATGAGGGTTCATAAATTGAGGATTTTCTTTTTTTTAGTTGTGCATTCTATTCTGTGCTGAAATTAAGCAGTGATTTCTTGCAGGAGGCAGTAGCTGAAAGATGAAGTCAGGCAAATGCCAAGAAATAAGGCATACTTTTAATTTGAGGTGGAATATCTTTGATAACAAGCTTTCAGGTGAAACCATAGGCTTCTGTGGCTTCCAGTCAAGACAGAGCCAAGCACAGGTTGTGCCCTTAAGCCAGAGCACTTCATTAGGCTCGTGAGGAGAAAGACAAAGTGAAGTTTGATGGCCCATGCTACATAGGTCTGGCCGGAGGATCCTCTTAAAACATGATTGTCTACATTAAAGCATACTTAATGATGTAAACACAATATCATAGTTATCCGTTCCTCTGCTTTAGAGCTACAATAATTGGACTATATCCATTTTCTCCCTTTTTGCTCTCATCTAGGTTTCATTCTAGTCTGAGATGTGGATCATTATCTTACGACACAGACTTTGCCTTGGCAGATTCTAGGGAGGAACTAGTTCAATTGAGCTGGTTTGGATAGGCAGTATAAGTTTCTATGAAATCTTTTCCACAGTTCCTGATTTTTTTCAATAAGGAGCTCTGTTTGAAGTATTTGGCAAGCAACAAATCAGGATTTAAATTTGGGAACAATAATGGAGATGCTTTAACATCAAATCAAAGTAATATTCAAGGGCTGAATTTTTTTAACATGGCTAGGTCTTTTATTTCAATGAACTGGCAGTCTGATGGGTGACAAGCTTTGGAAGTGAAGTTTGCTGTCCCTGCAGCCAGCTTGACCACTTCAGGGAAAAGGATCATCCAGCATAAAAGGCCAGAAAATGGAATAAAAGGCTCCTGTGCGTTGCTGGGTGGGAGGAGAATTACTTTTATATGGAGGTTCCTTGTCTCTTTTTGGCTAGACCGTGGTCTTCTGTTACGTGGGGGGTGGCAAAGGAAGTTTTCAGCCCCCTGTTGAAAACAAAATGCTTCCAACCTGTTTTCCTGAATCCTCAAAGAAAATTATCGAAACTAAGAAAGCACTCTATTTCAATGAGCACCAGCAGACTCTGGGAGAGCGCCTCGGATACCGCCCTATGATCTGTAAAAACACTCACTCAAACAGATAAAATGCATCAAGTCCATTGAGATCATTGTGTCTGAGGCGTAGTTCCTGCTGCTGGTGGGTGTTGCAATGTAAGAATAATTAATTATAACACTGGTCTGGCACATCCCTCCTTAAATTATAATGTATTATCTACCATAAACTCCTTGGGTCCCACCAACAGAGGTGGTATTGCAAAACAATGAATGAGATTTTTGCAAGCACAATGTGAGTGGGTGATAAAAACTTGACTTTTGAGTCTTATTAGCAGGAGTGCATTTTAACTGTACATGCTCAAAAGCAATGTGCTACTTGGGTAGTTTAACACCAACTGTTTGTCAGGGTATTTTAACACAGCAGAAAGCCCTTTCCCTTTTGAAGTATAATCAGAAAGCTAATAGATAATGGAAATCTTGGCTCTGAATCAGTCTATCACGTCAGGACTTCTGGTTTCATTTGTTATCTATCTACAACTTTGCTTTTATCAATAAAAATCTTCTCAATATCATACGCTCACTTCTTACATTTAAAATGTGAAGATATGGCAAGATGGCTGTACCAGGTTTCCTACCTGTGAGGTTATCCTTTCATCTCATTAACCTGTTGCACAGGTTAATTGGCTTCAGAATATCCTGGGGGGAAAAAAGAAATCTCAGCTATGTTATCGCGTGCTAGGTAAGGGATAGCTCAGTGATTTATGAAGAGACTTGTGTTCCTACCGTCTCCCTTAGACTTCAGTAAGTTGCTGAATTCTGAGTTCCCACAAAAGGGAAAGACTTTATCTTGGCCATATGATAAGCCCTACGTCTTACTTCAAGCAAAATACTTGGCTTTATTTTATGGATTCTTAAAAATAATCTGCCACAACATGCATTTGAGATTGGAAAAAGGTCAGGGTGTTTTAGGTGTTGTAAACCAGCAGAGATGAAGCAGTCTGTGCATGGTGACGAAAAGCTGGTCTTGGCTGCCGAAAGCAGAAAGTAGAGGTCGTCCCTGACCATCCCATCAGGCTGGGGTTTCTCCTCATCGCCACATTAGCTTCTCGCAGCCGGGAAGATGCTCCATGCGGTAGGAATTCATGTTAGATGTGGGGTTAAGGTGTGAATTTACATTTCAGGGAACAGATCCTGAAGACTGCTGCCTCACTTACCAAGCAGGGAGTAATTTTAATTTGGGTACGACGGTAAGTAACACGGCTGGAGTTTGGGGCATGGATAGGGGAGCGTGTCTGTGAGTCTTAGCCATGCTGCCTGCTTTTCTCTGAGTCCTCAGCCAAGTCAGACACAGCAGTTAGCGACTGAGCCAGCCAGACACAGGTACGCCGATCCCAGAAGTGCTCCAGGGACTTAGTATTCATCTATGGAGAGTACCTTAGAGCTTGTAATAGCCAAGATTAAATAACATCAACTTAAATAAGGTAAATAATCCCTATGAATAAGATGAACTTTAAATAAACTTCAGAGGCTTTTTATTTTTTTTTCCGCATGTACATGTTTTTCTTAAACCACACATCCTGATTTTTCCATTATTTAAAAGCTGGATTCTAGCTCAGATAATTACAACATTTCTGACCATTTTTGTAATTCAATGAATGTGCTTTCTGAACTGACAGTTTGTGTGCTGAGTTTAAAATGGCTTGAAATTAAAGTTTAAAATAGAACATTAAGCCAGGAAATAAATCTTAACAATGATCATATTAATACTGTACTGAAACTGGTTAAGAAATCAGAGCTGTGGACATAATTAATAGTTTTGGTAGCTATATTAATACTTGTTTCATGCTAAACATCACACTGATGTTTATTTTCTCACATCTCTGGCAATGTGTTTTATCAAGGCACCAGCCTATGTTCTTGCTTTAGGTGGCCCAATACATAAATCAGCACAACTTTTAAAATTAATTTTGGTTGGAATGATCATAATATGGCAAGTCAATGACCAGCTTTGCTTAGAGATTTATTTTGCCAGATTAGTTTTGTGTTATTGATTTGTCTGTAGTTGGTACAAATTTTTCCCAATGAAGTGAATAAGTTTGAACAAACTGGGTGTTTTTCTAGTTTGGGGATTTTAATCTCACTTCTGTCTACACTAGATTGTGTAAGTGCACTTAAAATACTGGTTCAATTTAGTTCATATTTTGTCTACAAGTGCTTCAGACTGGAGGGTAATCTGTAATTAACTGAGCATTTTACTAACTTTCTACTTAGTCATTAGTTTAAAGGGTTCATTTTAGTAAACCAAAGAATGTAAAGATCCTTGTAAATAAAAATCCAGTTGTAATATTCTTCTCCTATTACCCTTATTAATCATTCTCACAACTGCTTTGTTTGAGGCTTTTTCCTTTTTATTTCAACACCTAGCAAAGTCATGCTTCTCTTTATATTTTTTGACAGCAGAAAAAAAAAAAAATCACAAAAATCCAGACTTCTTTTAGCAGAAAGTAGACCAAAAAACTTTTTTTGAAAGAACAGACCTTGGAGCTTTTTAAATCTCCTACAATTTGAAATTTTGAAAGGTATTTACACACATTTATTTATTTATACAAGTTACAGGCAATTGGGGGCACCTGATGACAGAGCTAAAGGGCAGGTGCTCTGTTCTCTGTAAGCAAAGGTCAAGATTTTCAAAGGAGATGTTGTCTAGGATTTTAGGAGCTACTGAAATTCTGGGCAGTCTTTAGAGTAGGAAAAAAATAAATATGCAATTCTGTGCTTGCTTGTGAAGTATTTGCTGGGGAAGAGAAAAAACCCCAAACTTGAACCGGAGCTAGGTTTATAATTCTCCTTATCACCCTGTAACTGGTCAAGTCAACACCAGCCACATAAATACAGGAGTTATCAGAGGGGAAGCTTTTGCTTAAATGAGGTTAATCTATCTATATGCCAAGTCAGTCGCCCCATGCTGCTAAAAGTTGCTACTAAATTTCTATATATGTTGTCTTGCATTACTTCAGTGGGAAAAGTGCTTTTCAACTCTAGTGCGTGGATTTGCCTTTTGAGGCATGAACAATGGAACATGCTTCTGGTTTAACTGCTATTTACTCACACAACCGGGCATGCACACAGTTAAAAATTTAAGTAAGCACCTGTCTATTATTTTTAATTACATTTTTCCAGACCTGGAACAGAAAAATAAAACATCCAACCATTTTGACCCTGATGGTAATTGTTTTCAACAAAAAAAACCAGTACCACCTGTCAACTGTAGCAGCAAACATATGCTCAGTACAATAGCATGCAAACCAAGTGCTACACAGCTCATCTTCAAAAGCTAGCCACATATGATTAATCTTTCTCTAATGAACATATAGCAAACATTGCCACAGAGTATGGTTTCAGTTTTCAGAAGAACACATTTGCTATCTGGTGTGAAAAATACGTTCTCCATACATAAGCAGTCCACAAATTATTTCTGCGCACATGAGTCAGGAAATGAAAAGTTGTCTTGTTTTTATGGTAAAAAGCCTGTTTACTGGGGTTTAAATCTTTGTCTCTCTTTATGTAAATGGGAATAATTGTCAAGGATGTCTGAAGCCAGGATTTCATTCTTCTTCAAAATCCCTCTAAAGTGGTTCTCTTTAAGTACCTCTTTACCTAGAGGCTTGAAGTAAAACATCTTTATTTCATGCTTGTGACTAGATAACATCTAGAAGCATGTGTGCTAGGTAGGTCACCTGCCTCTGGAAGGAAAAAGCAGGGTTCAGTTCCCACTTGCACAGCAAGAGCATTTTGGCCAGAGGTAAAAAATTTTAGAAGCGTCTTTCTCCTTCATCAGCAAGGGTGAAACCTTATGGAGAACTCGGACTTTCCCTAAGTTGTATTAAATACAAGATCATCACTTTAAGAAATGAAACTCTCGCAGCATAAAAACATTTTTTTTGGTGTTTATTGTACCAATTTGTGAGGCTGAGCAGAGAAAGGGCACACAGGGAAAGGCAGTAATGGAAGACGTGGAATAGCAGACAAAGTACATTTGAAGAAAAAAAAATACAGAGGGGGAAAAAAAAAGCCTAGATTGCCAGGTCTTAAACACTGTGCTAACTTATGTGCTAGTATAGCACTGAGTGCATTGGGATTTAGGTATTGATTTAAGGGATCTTTTGACTCCAGGATGGTCTGATGATAACATGAGATCTGAAGTTTCTTTGCTCCTGTTAGCATCACCAGTGTCTGTCTTTTGTAGTGATGCTCTGAGAAAGTATGTGTATATTTGCAGAAGCCTCCAGCCTCTATTGACATAATTGTGGCTGGGAAAAGGGACTTTTCAGCTCCAGAAAATGTGGGATTGTGTGCACTCCGGTGGTGGTTAATGGAGGTGGGCTGTGAGGATAGCCTCTGTCCCTTGGTGAATCGTGGCCCTTATGATTGGCACCTGAATGGCCTCTCGCAGCAATGTAAGAAGAGAATGTGTGATAGTAATCAACTGAGCCGCATTCCTGGCGATTATTTTTGAGCAACACTGAGTAAATTTTCAATGGGCAGTAAACGACTGTTCCACTGCTTGTCAGACTGTGGAAGTTGTCATTCTGATTAGGGAATCAACCCAAGAATTTTTCTGGAAAGTATATTTGAATTCTGAACACTGATGCAAAAGACATTTCCAAATTCATGTTGTTTGATTAGTTAAGAAGCTTTCGAACAGTGTTTGTTGCTGGACATCAGCAGCATGTGCAGGAACAGTACTGTGTTGGGGAAGTCATCTTATTTTGGTACTGATCAAGGTACATCTTGTATAGCAAATACTAAACCATAAGATGTTATGCAAGCTTCAAAGCAAACACCGGACAAGTTCATGCTTTATTCAGTGTCATAAGTTATATTTTTCAAAGTCCTAATTATGTTTCTTATAGTTTTTCTACCTCTGAAGCTGTGGAAGAAGCTGACTCCAGGTACACTCAGCTGTCACCACAGCTCATTTCTCACGCACTGATCTGCATCCTGGTAATGGCACAATCTGAAAGGATTTCACACTGCTGTATTTTACAACTCAGTTAAAATGCCCACTAAGAAATTCATAAAGCATATTGTCCGCATTTACAAACAGGTTAATGGAAATTTCTGTCTGTATTGCAGTGGAAACCCCGTATGTTATCCTTTACTAAACACATTCCCTGCAGGGAAGTTCTCTAGATGTTAATGTATATGAGCCTAGGGGAGATGGATTCAGCTTCTGTAAACATCAGCTAATTCCCTCTTTTTTTTTTTTCCTTTGGTTTTCTTTTTGTTCCTCATAGAATTTCCAAGAGAAAAATACTGAATTTGCAATGCCCCTTGCTCCCTGTTGTCCTAGCCCACCTAACTTTAGAAGCCTGAATGCACACAGTTTATATTTCCTTAATGAGTTTGTGACAAGAAGCACTTACAGGCTCATATCTGTCAATCTACGCCTTCATTCCAAAACCAGAAAAAAAACAGTCCCAGGTAGATGCATATTGCTGTGCATAACTGTATGATCTGTTCGACTGTGATGTTATTTGAGGCCAACTAACCCTCTCCTAGGATTTAACCCCAGAAAATGCCACATGATACTAGGACAAGTCATTTACATTCTGCTTATGGCATAGACTCAAAGGATGCATGACTTCAACTGTCCTTGTTTGCCACCTGAGCTTTAGAAACCTATCTGTACTTCATGTTGGAAACCTAAGAGAAGAAACTGTAATCTCTTAATCCTGGATTAAGCATCTTCTGTATCTCTAGGATGACATCCCATGTTAACATTGCAGCTGTGAACTTTGTGAACTTATCCCTGAGGGACAACTTGGCACTTTGTCTATTCATGCAATAAATGAATTAAACTACATTTAAATGTCCCCTTCCTGAAGCAGCCTTGTATGTGTTGGCAGACTCAAGAAATCTTCTGATATCTGTGGCGTGCAAAGCTTTTTGCATTTACAGTGTAGGCTAGGGAACTGAACTTTATCCACTTAGTCCCAAGTATGAGCACCCGTAATATTTTTAATAAAATACATCTTGCAACAAAAAATGACCTGGCACAACAGAAAATGTTCTGCTGAAAGGTGCTGTCCTGTTTTTCAAGTTCATCCCGTTGTGTACCCAAATGCCCTGGAGGTGATTCAAAAGGCTAAGAAATGAGGTTTTGTTTAGGAATGGATATGGAGAGAAGTCGACTCTCTGGGCATCAATACCACAGTTGTCACAAGCTGTCAGGAAACAGCTTCTCTGAGAAGGAAAAGTCAAAGAGGGGAAACCACATAAAAGAAAAAAAAAGAGAATGTGTGTATATTGCTCCTTAAAAACAACATAATGTAGCAGTGGTTTTTCCAGTTAGCAATTAAAAAAAAAAAAAATCTAATAATCCTTTTTCTTTAAAGCCAACTGTGAAAAGCTTTTATGAATTGTTTGCTGTGTGTTGAAGTTCTCCTGCTCTGTAATATTCATGTCCTACATAGTGGTATTTTCTGGTGCCAGAATCGATATTTTTTTCAGTGATCAAGTGCTTTTGCTATGAAAAGGCTTTTAGTACTGTTATGAAGCAGTCAATAACCATGACTGACCTTTCAAAACTCGCAGGCCTTTGCTCCAGCCACTTTGAAAAAGTGAATCTATATAATCTACTTGTGTTTCTTGATAAGTGGGCTTTAAAAAGAGTATGTAAACAGCAGCAGAGACCTGCCCTTTTGGCAGACCCTCTTGTATCAAATGGGCAGGTTTCCTTTGAGAGTAATGTGGTTGTCCTATGCAGAAGCCGATGTTTATTAGCATAGGCAATGAAAGCACGGCAAAGCCCTGCTCCTGTCACTCCCAGACCCGTGCTCCCTGTCCCAAACAACGCTTTATTTTGAAAACTAAATTTGCTAAGTGGTTTTGAAAGAATTTCTGACCATTCCTGGAATATTCTGCTATGCTTATACCTGAAGACTTCTTTAAGGTGTTTGGGGGGGTTTAAGCATTTCCTTTTGTCCAGGCAGTTGTTGGTGCCTCACAGCAGCTGTCGAGAGGGGAATACATGCCTGGGCTGACCTTCTACAGGGCACGTGGTCCCAGCGGCAGCCTCGGCTGGATGCTCTCCCTTTCCCCAGAAGTGGATGGGAGGAGGTGTTGGAAAGGCAGAACAGAGCTCAGGACCTGTGGAAGGAAGGAAAGGAGGTGCTGCTTCTGGAAGTGGGACAGACATTTTTGTCTGTGTGCCTCTGGAGATGAAACAATGTGGAAAAACAAATTCCTCCAAAAGGATAGCTTTTCCCAGGCTACTGGCTCTTAATTTGTATTTTTGCTCCAGTTAGGCATACAAGCTTTACAGGACCAAATTTTGTTTCTGCTGGGCAAATGGGCAGCAAGCACAGAGGATTGCAACTGCCCAGTGCAAAGAATATTAGCAGCACTTCTGATTATGCTACCAAATTCCCCCAACAGCTCTTGGATGGACTGTCTTCCTCCTGCACCAGCTTTTCTACTGCCCTTATCTACCTTGTTCCCACAAAAGGGCTCTCAGTTTATGCCTCCGCCTGTCTGCAGCCTTGGCTTTGCCATTCGTTTACAGTCTCATCAACCAGAAATTTTTTATTTATTTAATGGTTCACAGGCAAATGTGCGCTAAGAGAAGGGCTGGGAGAGAGCACTATCCATAGGCTGCTGGGCAAAATAAGCCTTTCTTAGCAGCAGCAGGAAAAGCTTGTCAGCCTCCCAAGCAAAGAGAGCAGAGTTATAACGAGGTCCCTGCCCTAAGAAAGCTTTGAAGGCTTTTATTCTTATTCTTCACTTCACCCTCCATGCTTCTGTCTTGCTTTGAGATCTGGATAATTCTTTATCATGGACAACAGCTATGTTTTCTGAGAAAAACATTTTATGATGGCTGTCTCTTCCAGAAATAGCATGTTTCTGCAAGGGGTCTTGCATAAGTAGGGGTTGTCTTTTTCCTTGCCAGTGAAATGCTGATTTACTGATGCTGAAACCATCATGCTTGAAAACAGCTTATTTCAGTAATATTTCACAGTGGCAGGTACACAAGTAAAAGGGAGTCATCACATTAGATATTAGCAGTAGGTATTTTATTGCTTATGCCTCCTGTAAAATCAGACTCATGTTTTGCTCGGCATAGAAGAGGTATCTCCTTGCAGAGAGCCTATTGATTAATGGTCTGCTAGCCTGCCATTTACAGGTGGTGACTTCGCTGCAGCTATATTGGCTGGATTTGCTCTCGGGATATAATTAAAGAGAAAATAAAATATTACTGGAGATATTACTGAAGGAATGGCATTTTCCACACTCTCCTTTCAAAGCTGTGATAATTAATTGATACCTCATTATTAGATTATTATGAAAGATGGACTAGAGTAAGAATTGCAACTAAACCTACAGCATCATCAACCAACACACTAGTTCAATGGTTCATAAGCCAGCTGTTTAATTATCTTAACATGACAGATAATAAATATATATAGTGTGGCTCATTCCTATTAAAGGTGATCACACAAACAAGCTTCCTCGGAAGAGAGGAATTTTTTTTGCTACTCTTGTTAGAAGAGTTATCCCTTCTGCTTTCTTTTGTGCAAGTTACTGGATATAATACTATGAGCTTAAATGGGAGATATGTTTTCAGACCGTGTTCAGAAATCAGTTATTTGTATTCAAAGTCAATACACTTATTTTTCTGCTGCTGTTTTGTAAGTTCACGTCAAAACTTTATATCTGGTTTACCTGTATAATCTGAAAAGCAGAATTACAAGAGTCAGGAAAGGCATCTTTAAAGGGCTTCCTATGGCGACTGTTGCTAAGGAAACCTTCATATTGCACCAGGTTTTGAAATGCCGGTAGCATCTGAAATACACAGCTGAATCTCATACATTCAGACCAAAATTAAGGGTGACAGGTAAGAGGGTATAAGTCATAGTGTGTCACACTTATGGAGAAATAACAGATAGGAGTTGGATGCAAAAAATGCACAGGGAGTCATGATTTGAGATACTAGATGCTTTATGCTCCTGAGATTTTTAGTTTCTGAGCGGAGGAAAGATGCCTGAGTTTACCAGATGATATATCGACCTAGACATGAGTGACTAGCTAGGGCTCAGTCAACATCTGGGTAGAAAGGGATTTTAAGTGCAGATTAGTGCATGTTATTAATTAATGTAGTAGAACTATGCAACAGAACGGAGGAAGGTTCCCAAAGTGGGGCTACAGATGCTACTAGTGACGTAATGTGTTTTGGCCGAGGGCTGGCCATTTGATACTTGAATTGGTCTGTCTTTCCTTCTCCTCCCATTTACCTGCTTATCTTAGATGCATATATTGTACGGGAATGGGAGTTACGTGGTGGGCCATGTGTTACCCTCATTTTGCACACAGCTGAAAAATGAAGGGCCTCAGCTCCTAGTGACAGCTCCTCCTTTCCCTCCAGGCAGCACTTTCTCCCATGGGTTTTTTGTAGCCTTTTAAGACCTGTCTGATGGGCAGAGGCCAGCATGCCTGGTCCAGGGCTGTGGTGTCACTGGCTGCCACCTGAATCCAGAGCATCCTGGCTCAGTCCCTCCAAAGACAGAAAATTCTTGAAACGGGGAACTGCAATTGAAATGCTATTTCCGCTGTCCTCCCGCATCCTCCTCTGCAAAGCCTGAGCACAAGCAAGTCAAAACAGGTCCAGAAAGACAGAGGGCTTTGGCAGCTGCCTAGGAGGAATAAGACTGTTTAATTGTGTAAAGCACTCACGCTTGTCTGAGAGTACCTGGACTTGCATTTACAAGAAATCTTTTTAAAATTAGCCTTAGTAGCTTAACAAGGAATAAAACATCTACCTGCCTATCCTCTCCACATGTAAACTCTACGTAGACGTTTGCGCTGAGCTAGGAAATAAAACTTCTGCTGGTTGGAGCGGTAACAGTTGCGTCTGATTGGAAAGTGGCTGTCAGAGAGAATCTCTTCTTAAAAAAGAGTTTCAGGTGTACTTATAAATAAGGCATAATCCATGAAACTGGGACGAGTACTGTTTCCAGAGTGTCTGTAGATCAGGTTTATTGATCGCTGGGAAGCTTCACTATCATGGAGATAGAAATAACACCTCTTCAACAAGGGATGCAATTCAGGTTCTTCAGAAAATGCTTTTTGCCCATTGCTTCCCCCTGAAATATCTGAACTGTTTCCTTAGAGATAGCATTGTGTCGGTGTGCAAAATGCACCGTTAGAGCCCGTTTATTTGAGACTTGAGTTGCTGAGCACATGTTGCTGCTCACAAGGATAAATGGTAATAAAAGCTATCTTAAAACATCATAACTAATTGTATACGTTTTTATATTTCCTGTTTCATTTCTTTTTTAATGTCACTTCACATAAACAAAATAAAATTCATGACAGCTGAGAAGTGTGGCAAATTCTCAAATATATTTACTCTATACAAATGTTGAAATGCATGTAATATGAATATAAATTTCAGGGACTTGCTAAATAAATTATTATAGCTGCTTTGTAGGATGTAGTAACAGATTTTGAGTTCTGTGCAGGGAAAGCGTATTTCTCTCTTAAATGTATAACTAGTCATTTATATGTGTAAGTAGCTGACTTTGTGCTCGTGAAAATCAGAGGGTTTTCCGTGCATATCATGACTTCTCACTTTAAAAGTTTGGGATTTTGCCTTTTTGCGGAAGCATAGATCATATTTTCTTTCATACCAGTGTAATCAAACTAATATTTTTACTACTTCTAGGAACAGTGCATTTTTGTTTGTTTGTTGCCAGCATTCCTCTGCAATGGTGGTATTTCTCTCCTTGAGAAAAGCTAAAAATAAGTTGCAAGACCGATCTGCTGACTGTGAAAAAATTGTTGCCCAGGCAACCTGATCTTTTTCATAACTTTGTGGCTTCAGCAGTCTGATGGTTCCAATAAGTAAAACTGTAAAGTCTTCAACAATTCCATCCTACAGGAACTCCCCTCATTGTGAACAAGTTTTCATTCAGAATTATGATGAAAATGAACCTGTTTTTCCTTTGGGGAAAAAATGGTCAAATTTTGTTTTGGGGATGAAGAAAGCAAAATGTAGGTGGTTATTTCCAAAACAAAAATGGAAGTGATCTTTAACTGGATGGGGGGTGTGTGTGTGTCAGAGTTTTCTTCTGTGCAAGGGGGAGCCCCAAAGCATTTGGAGCCACGATGCTGGACTTTGCAAGCTCTGCCTCCACCTCAGAGCAGCCCGAGCAGTTTGCACCAGAGATGCCAATTTTGGTAGCAAACTGGTAGTGATTTCTCAGGCCGTCTCTTACAGGAGCCTCCCTCTGCTTTCCCTAAAACTTCCTTGCAATAACACTTCTTGGAAAACTCCAGTTAGATCTCCTCCCACTCCCAAAAACTTGGGCAGAAAGCAAGCTTAAGAAACATTGCAGATTAAATTGTGACTTCGAAAGCACTGTGGATTTATGCCAATGAGAATCAGCACAGGCTCTCAGACATCACCATCAATGAGAACATGCCTGTTGACTTCATGAGAACTAGATAGGCCAAAATCCACCAGTTTCAGCTGGTGTGCAGAGCTACACTTTCAGTAAGGGAAAATACTGGCAGTTGAAGCATCAAGAATCCTGCCCCTTTTTTTCTGGAAGTAGATTAAAGAAACAAGATCAATACAGCATGTAACATGTCCTGAGAACTTACTAGCTAGTTATCCACCTTATTAACAACAAGAATGAAATAAAGCTCAATTTAATTCTGCATAGTTTATTCAAAGTGAATAAATGAGCAGGCAAAGATTACTGTGTTTATACATATTTCATAGAGGCTTTTGATAAAAAGCAGAACTAACCATTTAAGTTTAATTGCATCCAAATAAAGAACTATTTCCCACGGCTACTGAATAATACAACATTGTTTTTGTTCTACTGTGTTCAAAAACAAAGACATTTCATAGTAGCTTGGGAGGTAAGATGTAAAAGCCATTATTTATATGTACTGGGGAGGGAGGCGGAAGGAAAGTAATTACAATATGCCATTTCTGACAAGACTTGCTAAACCTCAGAGATACCGGGCGATAAATGTGGTTTGAAATGAGAACATTAGATAAAGGGGCTTTAAAGAGTTAACATTCCTGCCTGTACAGTAACTGCATTAAGATTTGTGCAACTAGAGGTGGTTATGATTTTTTGTATTGATAGCTTGTACTGTGAAGGATGAAATTCCCCGAAGAATCGCTCTATACAGAGTTAGTACGAGACTCTACACTGTTAGGTCCTCCTGGGAGCTGCAGCTGTTGCTAACAAGGCATCAAGAAGTGAAACACTGAAAACTGGGTTACACACACACTTTCCATAATCCCAGGAAAACAAACAAGATGTTAAAAATTTGTACCGTTTCTATGAACCTCAGCGTATCTCGGGACACGACGGCATTTCTTTTGTTGCTTACTTATGCAACTTACTTACGTTTGATACTCAAGGATCTGAATGCTGAAGCTATTTTACAGGGGCTACTGGTAATAAGAAAATAATTACTTAAGCAGAAGGGAGAGAAAGAATGTGGGAGAAAACTCTTGCCAATAAGCTTGCTTATGCAGACAGTCTTTTCTTTTGGCAAAAGAAAGTTTTCATATTTTAAGGTGAACTGTTGAACCACCAGAGCCAAGTTTGTCAGCACAAGCAGCATGTGTGTTTATTTTATGGTTGCGCCTGAGTGTCCCAGGGTAGGAAATGCAGAGGGTGAGACAGTTATGGGACTGAGATTTCAGTCTGAAACAATTAGGTACAAGGAGAAGACTGAGGGCTCTGACTTGTGTTCCCTCTTCCCTTTGACGCCTGCATGCTGGGTGTCACCGCTCTGGCTGCAGAGGTGGCAGAAGGAACCGCGTGTCCCCTGCCAGGCACTTTTGTCCAGTCCCTCCTGTTGAATTAAAATATTGCTGCTTTCAGGTCATGTTGGCAATGGAAGTGCCGAGCCTAAAAAGCAGATGTGGTCCCAGTTTTCCTGCTCCTGTAAAAAAAGCAACTATCTCCGGAGCTGATGCCCCATCCAGCCACCACTGCTGCTTCCAGGAGGGCTGGGAGCCAGCTCTTCAGATGTGAGCGTTAGTGATGGGTGTCACAGCCCTGCAGAAGGGCAGGTGAAGATGGTGCTGAAGCCACTGGGACCGGGGGTTGCCCGGGTTTGCCTGACACAAAGCAGGTCTGGCCCAGTAGTCATGTAAACATGTTGTTTTGGTGCAGTAGTAGCGACTGAGCCTTGCGGAGAGCCTGGGATTAGCAGCCCAAGACCAGCAAGGTGCCAAGGGACCTACATGGTGTCCACTTTGGAGCTGGTTTGTGCTCTACCTGTAGAGCATGTAGACCAAGCGATTTTTTCTTATGATTAGGGCTTGTGTACAATCCTGTTCGTCAGTATCTCAGTATTGTGCCTATTTCTCTTCCTTTAGTTTCCTTTCTAAAACCACGCTGGAGAATATAATTGTTAGCCCCCATTTTGCAAATGTTTTCTGATCATTCACTTGAGTAAATCAAAGCCCAATGAAATCATCGTTATTAACCATCCATTTGATTGTTCTGTTGGATGCCGACATGGTGGTGTACATTGGCCTGGGGACTGCAACCAAGAACTGAAAAAAAACCCCAACCCAAAAGGCTTTTATTCCTCACAGAAAACATCTAGTGCTTTGGGTAATCCATTGAGATGGGGGCAGGCTCTATTCATATAGTCTGTTGCCTCAACTGGAGATAAATTATACTCTTACAGAAAGACTCTTAATTAAAAGGTGACAGAAAATTTTACTTGCATAGTCCAAAGTGAGTCCTATAACATAATAAAGCATACTCACTACTAAAATTTAACAGATTGTCTGTAACATTTAAATCTGTGTTTAAAAACCACCAGCAGTACAACTGTTTAATCAAAAGTGTTTTTTTAACACTGTGTTCATTTGTGGAAATACTGATCAGCACATCAATTCTTTCAAAAAGGCAGAACAGAAATGTGGAGATAAACACTGTTAATGTTTCATCTGTTTTTTTCTGCAGAAGTATGCAAAACGTGAGCTTGGCAGTTAGCAGACTGTGGTGTGAATGCTGGCATTACTCACAGCCAGAGAAGCTAAGCCCTGCTGAAGTCAGTGTATTTAGTTACAGGAGGTGACTTTGTTTCAGTAACTTCTGCGGTGGTGCTCTTTTTCTTTGCATGGCAGCGTGTTTACAGACAATTAAGGCTAAGTATGCTGTTACTCTGATCCTGAATATGAAGAGAAAATATGTCAGATCTGTCCTGATTTACTAGAAAAGCAGTCCTCCACACATCTACCAGAAGGCTCATGGCACACTGCAGAGTATTTCTGTCCAGAAAACATTGGTTATTTTACAATAATGTGCAAAGATGTAGGAGGACTGTGTTTGGGAGAGCTATCCCCACTGTACGTAATTAAATTCCATTTCAGTCAGAATGGTTGTGTAAGTGTAGGGTTTGTTAAGATTCAATCAGAAACGCAGATGTGCTCAGCAAAACAGTAAAACATCTGTAGCATCAGGGAAGTAGAGACCGACTTGGAAATAACCACAGTTCTCAACTAATTACATACTGCCTTTAATATTAAATAATAAAAACTGTCTTGTCTTGCTTTGAGTCCGGCTGTTGTGAGGTCAGGTCCCTAAATTCAGTGCATCACCCCACACATGCTGAGCCAAACTCACAAACCCACTGCGTGCTGGTGGCTCCCAGCCAGGGTGACCGTGGGCCATTTTGCCTTCAAAAGGCAGGAGTGGCTCTCAGGCTAACCTGCATAACGGTACGCAGGGAGGTCAGTCCCTTCGTGCCAGTATAATTGTATGAATTTCAGTGGTTGCCCAGCTTGTATTGGTTTTCAATTTTCTCTAGATCCAAGTCTTGAAATTCTAGTTACTAAAACAATTTTGTTAAAAATGGAGGTACCTTTCTTGGACAGATGATGTCCAGAGTATAGTCTGGTAAGCTGTCTAGCAGTTTAGAGATTGCTGTAATTCAGTCCTCAGTCCTTTTATTAAAATAAAAAGGGGGCTTTATTCTATTTCCAGTATTTTTAATTCACTTCTGGTGCACTCTGAGTTGGTGATTGTCTGAAGAGGAGAATACATTGGCACCCGCTTCAACCTCCAGCCATTTGAGTAGCTACCCCTATTTTTAGCAGGTGCAAATGGGTCAAAATCAGAAGCCTCTGATCCAAATGGTTTTAAAACATAGCTTATAAGTATTAATTTTGCCAGGGTAGTAATACATTCCCATCTCAGAGACAGGGATTTTACTCATAAAAACCAGAAAGAATAATAAATAAGATCATTTTAGAGAAATACCTCTGACCAGCCCCAGATGTGGTTGCTAACTCTTTGTAGATTTCTGAATGACTCTAAAACGTAGAAATTAGCATTAAAAAATTACAGAACCAAAGAAGAATCACATACCTGTGAGACCACAGGCAGAAACTGTGGTTGTGTTGCTCATCACGGACGTTATCTGTTGTCTTACTGATTCTTCTTTTGGAGGTGATGTATAAGCTGCCTTCCAAGGACAGGGACAGGGTGACAAAAGAAGGAGCAGTGTTTTCCTTCTTTTGGACTCTCATCTAGTTTGTGGGCAACGTTACTGTGTCCAGGCTCAAGGCTGAATGCATGAATTTGATTTCTCATAGAAACCTTGATCCCTTTGAAGATTTCCAAGTTGCACAGAAATGTAGAAATTACTGTTTCGAGGAATGCATCAGAAAACTCATAGATTTCTGTCTGTGTAGCGTTAAGGACACTTGTGTTTCTGTAATTAGCACCTGCCAGTCTTCACAGGGTCCCATGAGCACCAGAATGGGAATACAGGGTCCCTAAACTGGTTTCTCTAACAAATGGCTATATTGTTTAATTTAAACAGCAGATCTAAAAAGGATTTCAAACCAATGAAAGCTTGATATGGAGAATTGTTGCCAGTATTTTGTTGTACTTTTTTTGCTTGTGTTTGCCTCATCCCCACAATCCTACAGCATTCCCATTTGTTGCTCTGGAGCAGTCTTTTTTTCCAGATCTCCACCATTTCCCAGGCAAAGGTCTTTTTCATTTCACGTGTTCCTTCAACCCAGCTAACGCCAGTTCCAGCAGCTTTGAGAGGTATCAGAGGCACAATTCAGAGTAGCTGGATCTGAAATTTTTGCCAGGAGTATTCTTCAGGTGCTATGGTCCATATCCTGACAAATCAGTGTTGGATTAACTCCATGTACTTGCATAGCAAACAGCTTACCCAGAAAAAATACTCTCTCCATAAATTACCACAGGTACATTTAAGCATCGTGTCTTCTGATTAACTGCTCGTGTCTCTCCATTTTGGACTGCGCTGTGCTTGTTTTAATTCTTTCATCTCCTTTCCACTGAAAACTAGAGCACTTTGTGCTGTTTTCTTTTGTATGCCAGCTGTAAGGTTTGGCTCAGGGCTCTGTGGCTGACGGGAGCTGGCACTCAGAGGGGCTGTGTAACCCCACTGAACTGAAGATACCGTAATATTCCAGCTGAAGCAGGAGGAATTTCAGTAAGGTACGAAATGGTACTGCACGTATGAAAGCACAGCCTGGTTAGGGCTACTGAAGCCCTTTGGGACTCTTCAAAATAAACGTGCTGCTCTTTACAGCTGTACTTGCTGAAGCAGCCCAAAAGGATGCTGAAGGTACAAGTAACAGCTAACAGGAGCTGAGAATGCTGGATGTGCTCTCTTCAGGTTTATGAACACACTGAGAACGTTTAGTTATATTTTCAGTTAATAGTTAGGATGTTTTTTGACTTCAGAGTATGAATCCTGTTAGATTTCCTTGGGAAAGAAATGGGTTCTCTCAGGCAACATAAAGCTTTTTCAGCATGTGTTTAGTAAGGAGGCTTCATCCAGCTCCTGATTGTTGTTTAAGTGGACCCTCTTGAATATATCAGTCATTCACATGCTCCTTCAGCTGCTGATCCTTAAAACACTCTGTGTAGCAACTGCACCAAGGCTTCTCATCGTCATGGAGTATTGCAGAGGATTTGGGCTTTTCATAGAAAGCTTCAGTAGGACAAATTGAAGATTTTGATCTTCAGATACTAGTGTTCATATGCCAGTGCTCTGGTTCAGATTCAGGTTGTTCTGAATGAAATTTTTGGATCTCATCTAAATACAGAGCACAGGGAAAAGCCCAGCTCCGCCAGCAATGACCAAACTTCCTACTGGGAAGGTATAGTTTGTTTGTACAGGAGATTTTTAAAATCTGATGTTTGAGACAGAGTCTGATGTCAACTTTGGTACTCTGCTGTACCTGCAAAGGTTACTACTTTCTCTTACAATTTGTTGTGAATCCAGTGCATACACTTAGAAATATAAATGAGCAAAATACTGTCCCCCATGCCGCCGGTTCTCTTTCAGTGAGGTGTTCATCCTCTGAACACCTCAACAGTGAACCAGGAGCGACAGCTATTGAGGGAGCTTCCAGCCTTGCAGAGTAAGCAGGAGGAGCTTTCAGGCTGTGGGATGGAAGATCCTTTTGGGTTTGGTGTGGTGGTTCACTGAATGTAATAGAACAACCCCAAACCGAAGTATAGGTCTTTAATTGACTTCAGTGGGACTACTCAATTGTTTAAGGCTAAATGTGGGATTTACCAATTGCAGACATTAAAGCACATGGGTTGAGCTTGCTCTGCTGTCAGAGGAGCTCGGTGGGCTTTTTTGGTCCCTGCCTAAATGTCTCGTGTCTAGCTGGAAACAACCTCTGCAACTGCAGACCTGCCTTTCTCCACAGTAGTCGCGCTGGTCTCTGCCAAATTGTGCATCTCTGCAGTTTTGTCTTTTTCTACGTGTACAAATAGAAAGCAAGATGAAACCAGTAAAGTCATTTTCATGTGTGACCTAATACAGTTTCCATAGAGGCACTAATGCTCTTTCCTCCCTCACACCATATGAGTTCCTAATGAGACATTAATGAGACATTAATTGTTTATGCAAATTTAGAGTAGTAGACAATGAGAGTTGTTGTACAAAGAGTTTAAGGGCCATATAACTACTCTGGATGTTCACGTAATTCCCATTAACATTAATTGGAGTTGCATGCAGATCAGAGCCTGGTATCTTCAAAAGTTATAAAATTAACTATTGAATACTAATAGGCCAACTTGTAAGCACTGTTTTTTTATACTGGTTGCTAGCAAGTCATCTGGTGTTAAAATGCTCCAGATGGCATTGGAAGTAGTTTAAAATACAAAAGAATTATTTTCACTTCATATGTCAGGAATGTGAAACTTTATCCCACGTGATTATAAATAACATACAGGGGCCATATATTTTAACCCCTTGGAAACTTCTGTGGAGTGTTTTAAACTTTGCTGGTAAAGTACATACAAGAAAAGTTACCAAAGTTGCATTTCTAAAAGTAACTCATGGAGATGTTGAAAGGAATTAATTCAGTGACTCTAGTTAGGGTCTGCTCATGAGGAACTGTGAGAACAGTAACTAAAATTCTTTGACCAACCAGCTATTTGACACGTATGCTGGTAGCTCCAAAGCTATCTCGGTTGTCTGCCTTAATAACATCTCTGCTCTCACTTCCATCTCTCCCGTCTCTTGCTGCTCCCATGTCATTTTATTTAACACATTTCTTGCAGCCCACTTCCCATGCAGCTCAGTGCATCCTTGTCCATAAGAGCAATAATGTCTCTGCTTGGAGCTTGGTTTTGCCATGACAGATTGATAGACAATCCATGTTCATTCCCTGCTGAGAAGCCTCATTTGGCCTGTTTAATGCCAGATCTTTTTAGAGTGAGCAGTGGGAGTCTTTTGCCCCACTCCACTGAGTACTAACTCAGGGTATATATCCCCGTCTTGTGGAAACGCCAGGGTCGATGAATTCAGCAAGCAAGACACAAGCTCTCATGTATTTATGAATGCTCAGGTGTTGTTATAAGCCTCTGGCCATCTGGGAGATTTTGCAGTCGTCACAGGATCATTATAATGGTAGAAATCCAAACTTCAGGTCGTGACAGCGTGCTGCTCCCCTGCTGCTTGTTATCGCATGCGGTGATTGGCACCTCGCGCTCACTCACCTGCAGACAGGGCACTTGCAAACCTCGCCAGTCCGTATTGCCTGTTACAGCCAGTCCATTCCACTTTAAACTCTTTCGTCTGACTTCCAGCCTCTAGTTAGGTCCTGCAGCGCTGTAATTCCAGGAACAGATGTGTCACTGGGAACCTGAGATGTTCGTGAGGTCAATTAAAATGACCTGCAACGCTAGGGGAGTTAAATAGAAAGTTTAGCAAAAACATGAGATAATAAGCTATAATTGTCTGCAAATAATTAAAAATGTCTAAAATAATGTTATGTATCAGTTAAATTACTTGAGCAGGTTAAATTCTGAATGAAGGAGAGTGCTTGGCAGCACAATCAAAACATCTCACCTATGGTGGTGCTTTCATTTAGAACAGCAAAATAGTGGATTTGTCTCATGTTTCAATGCAGTTGAGAGTTCTTGGAGCAAGTAGATATGGCCATTAACTGTTATTTTCTTAATAATAGCATCCCATTGTTAAGCAAAATGCTTACTCCAGTTGCATTCAAAGCACTAGAAATCCAAAGTTAAGGCAGCATAAAATGGGTTCTCATTGCATTCAGATGGTAATGTATGGCAATTCTTCTTTTTGCAATCCTAGCATGTACTTAGTATGTTAAGTGAGGTGAAATAGAAAAAAGGGAAAAAAAAAAGAAAGGTATCTGAGGAAATACAGTACCCTCCATGGTACACTTTGGGTAGTATCAAACAAAAGAAGGGTGAGAAGCTGTGATGTGATGAGTGAGCTTTTCTGTGACATTAACGCAGAGAAGAGTACTTTATGAACAAATATACATATAATAATAAATAGCAATATATAATAATAATAGCAATGTTAGGGATTTTTTTAGCATAGAACATTTTGTAAACAGTAACCAATGAAGCTGTAAAGGTTTGGGCTGCTGTGCAAGGGGGAAGACTTGCTCTGAGACCTTTAGACAGTCTATAGCTGTTCTTTTTTTTTTCTCTTCTCCAGCAATAGAAATTAATGGGAAAGTGATAATGACGTGTTTACTTGGCCTGTATTTGATAACCCCAAAATATGTTCTATCTCCAAAACATGGGACACTTCCAGGTTATATGTTTTCCTAGTTTTAAGTGAGGAAAGCTGGCAGAACAAGGAAATGTTTATATTCCTAAGCACAATAAAGTCATCCTTTCTCTAGTAAACAGCTGAGACATCTTTTCTATCTAATGCAGTTGCCCAGAATGATGGGAGAAAAGTAAATTGGAGGGGAAAAAAAGAGGAGAACATTACAGCAACTTGGGTAATGTCAAAACAGCCCTACAAGGTGCCAGCTCCAGAGGAGCTGCACAGTAGAGTTCTGTTAAAAGGAGAAGAAAAATGAGGAGTTTGTCCTGGATCTATGAAAACTCATTCATCAGTGAGAGGATTAAGCCAAACGGCTCACAAACATCATGCAAGTCCTTAAACATGCTGTAACTACCGATAGTAAGTCATTTCAAAGACTTCATCTGTTCAGTCCTAGGGTTACCTTGATGCCGCACAAGCCGGATGCATCCCTGCTGTTTAATCACCGAAATTTTACATCAGAAATGACAACTCCAGGCAGGGAGGAGATAAGAAACGAGATTTGTTTAAAAGAAGAGAATCGCAGTGTTATAACTTTCCTCTTGCTCTGATGCTGTGGATCGCTCAGTTGGCATCCAACCTTTGAACCCGGGCAGGCAGAGAGATGTGGTAGAAACACAGTCACAAAAGAATTGAGTGCCAGCCTCTGCTTTTCTCCTTCCTATACCCAACCCAAGACAGTCCCTCCCATGCTCCCAAGAGTTTGTAATGCCTTTGTAATGCGGGTTTCCTTGCTACAGGCCATCATTTGCAAGCTCCGCAGAGACACTTCCATTTTTCTTAGTGAACGCTGAAGGTCTACTCTCCCCTTTTCCAGATTTCAACCTGGGGGAAATAACCCCACATGCACAGGCTTTTCCTAACTCAGTGAGACTTAGAGGGCTCTGTGCTGACATCTCACGTGTCTTACCCGCCTGTTCCCATCTCCTAAAAACATTTCTCTATGAAAGCAGGTTTCACCAGGATAGTCCCCTTTAAGTTCCCATGTTTTTAATATTTTAAGAATGAGAGGGAAAAGAAATTTTGTATTTTTAATAGAATAAATGTAGAAAAGGGCTAAAATGTGATCAATATAGAGAACAGTTATTAAAACATTGAAGAGAGATTAACATGCTTTGATTGACATTACCCACAGCTTTAAAGGTCAGATTGCAACAAATATATAGAATGAGTATTAGAATAAAAGATACTTTTAATGACACCAGTGAGAATTCAGCATGCAACTATCATTGATGACTATTGTTATTATTATTATTAGTTCCCTGAAAAAGAACAGTGTAAGCATTAGTCTCCAGCAAAAAGAAAAAAAAAAGAGAGAGAGAGAAAGAAATCCAGAATAGAGAGGAGAAGGCACATCTGCTATTTAGTTTAGTTGGTCTTCTGCTCTGCATCCCGAAGTGCACTATTCCACACCCTGCTTCCAAAGAAACAAGAGTTTTATTAGTACACAAACAGTCATTTCCCATCTTTTTCATTTTCCATCTTTTTCTCTCCATGCTCTGCTTTTTTCCCCGATTCCCTCCATACCTGCATAAGGTACTGCAGGGTATGATCAGAATTGTATGTGATGCTTCGTAGACGAATTGTAAAGCTCTCCTATGCCAGAGGAGCAGAGGAAGGTGTTGCACCTCATGAGATTTTACAAAGAGTGGTGGGGGTTGAGGGAGGGCACAGGCTGCGGGTGAGAAAGCTTGAGCCATCTCCAGAAAAAACCTCACGGCGTAGGCATATACTCTTCCCATCTTGGCAAGAGGAGCCTCTTCCTCTCCTTTTTGTCCTTCTAAAGTGTGCCATGTATGTCTCTCTCAGTAAAACCTTTTCCCTTTCGTTAGGCATCAGTCTCCCCAAAATCCAGACATGTTCCTAGCTGGCACCAAGTCTGTCCAAAGCGCACCCCTCCTTCCAGTGACGAGGTCTCTCAGCAGCTCTGCTGGCCTGTGCGGTCAGTAGTGCTGGGCATTAGAGTATTGCGGGGAGCCACCTGCAAGTGAACTGCCATTTCTTCATCCTGCAGCCTCCTGCCTTGGCTTTATACCTCTTACAAGGCTCAGGAAATTGATTTAATTTACTTTTTGGGTAGATAAGTATTCCATTAGTGCTTACTCTGACCTTTGCACACAGCAAGGTATTTGCTTTTCCTAATTCTAGCATCATTAGCAGTGCATGAGTTTTGAAATCTTCTTACACCAAAAAGCAGTAACGGTTATCTGCTATACTTGCTTAATGAGTCATAAAATGAAATAGCAGATGATTTGTTCTGCGTACAATAAATCCAATACTTAAGTAATGGCCAAGACTGCTGAAAAGGGACAATAAATCTGGTAACCTAGACAACGTCTCAAAGTATTGGCTTTACTAATCACAATCATTTAGACTTTTTTTTGCTTAAGTTTAAAAAAAAAAAAAAAAGAAAAAAGTTTTAGTGTTTTTGTTTTCTTTGTGAAGTTTCAATCACAATTAGGCTTGTCTTTGTCATTCTGAGAAATGCTGGCCGCATTGATTTTTGTTTATTTTAATCATGTTAAAAGGGTTAAGCCAAAGACTCAAAGAGCATGTAGCGGAGTGCTGAATGCAGCAGAGTGTTTTTATCCCACTAATGAAAAGAAATTGTTGAACAAGATTAGGTGCAAGTAGGCACTCAAGTCTGTTTCCATGATTTGCGTGTAATAGGGGTTCATGTAGGCAGTAAAGACAAATTAAAGTGAGAAAAACTAAATTAATTGCTTGGCAAACAATTACTAGTAATAAGTAGTAGTATTCCTAATAGTATTGATCCCACACTTTTTATAAACTTCACTCACAGGACAGAATCCAGTCGTTAAAGGCATTGTACAAATGCGGTTACTGAACCTAACAGGTTCCTGCTCGAGACACAGGAAAAAAGTTAAACATCCTCAGCACATGCACAAACTTCACAGCAGAGAATACATTGCTGACCTGGATGTTGATGCAACCGGCTTTCATTGAGCCAGCTCATGGTGATATAATGCTCTTTGCAGTGGGTTTTAAGATGCTAAGCTGGGTAGTCCAAGTCCAAAACGGGTATTTCAGCTGCTAAATATTAGTATAGCCAAGGCTGTAACAGAAGTGAATGAATTTACTACAGATGGAAACTTAAGTACACCATGTGCGTGGCTGAGAAGAAAGCTTGTGACCTACCCAACCCTCCGGCCCCAAACCTGTAAGTTGCCTCTCCAAAACTGTCGTTAAAATGTGCACATTTGCAAGGCTGGTGGAAATTTATTAAGCAGACGAATACATAAATAAGCACCTGGATGCAGACAAAAATGGGTTCCTCTTGTCTGGTGATACTTTATTGCCACTTTTATTTTAACTGATTGAATTTAACAAATCTGTTGTTGTATACCACGTATAAATGACAATTTGATTCAGACTTTAATTGTGTAAGTTTCAATAGCTGTGTAAATATTTTAAGGTTTAAAAATTACATTTTTCATAACTGTGCATCAGAAGAATTAGATTCAAGTTTTGCTCAATGTTACAACAATGCAGGATATATAAAGAAAAACTAATAGACTACATTTGTTCTCTAGAGAAGAGCAGTTGCTATGAAGGCAGATGATTATTTCTGAGAAATGATTTTTGATAAATAAACTGTAGAAAATACTGTTGTGTGTTTCAATATTACTCCTCCCTCATGCTGTATGTGCTTTTACTGTCATAAAATTTCTGTGTTCACTCAGTCTCTAATCCTGCATCCTGACTTTTTTAAAGACCTCTATCATACTGGTCTCTTCATTCACCTGTGCTATACCACCCTTTCTCTCAGCAGCTTTTAAACCTTGTTCCCAAGCCACATGCAATAAAATCTTCCTCCCTATTTCTCACCATTTTGCTCTCCGCTTTCAGCCCACAAGTGACTTCTGTTCATTTTTTGCCCTTGCACCCAGGGAGGCAGCTGGGTTTACAGGGTACAAAATGCACCGGTTTGATTTGTTTGAACTAAACCAATCCAAACCTCAGCCCTGCCCTGCCATGTGTCTTTGTAATGAAATGTGAAATCAAGGAAAATAGTGTTTTGCAGGGAGTCGTCACTTCATCGCAACTTTGGGGTACGTAGACACCGGCTGATATCTTCTGATCTTAGGCTTTCCTAAGGTGTTAGACTAGCTCTCAAGCAACCAATTTTGTCTGTGACCATGGGCAAACCACTTAAATTTTTTCAATAATCAGTTTTCATATCTGCACAATGTGCTATGTTATATGTTTCAGCCACGATACCATGTAAAGAATTGTTTTTCACCATGTATATTTTAGATCATCACTGGTTTCATTGCGTCCTCTAAGGCCATACTTTCATTTTATGGGGATTTCAGCAACAATGCAGGTTCAGGAACTGTTATATAATATACCCCAAAGATAGTATTGTGAACGTACTCAAGAACTGGCCGAAAAGGCATCAACAAATGATCAAGATTGGGAACTCTGAGGCTAGAGCTATCAATCCATAGTTTGACACTTAGTTGATACAATTTACTAAAAGGATCTTTGATTCCTAGAAATGAGTATTAGAATAACATTGCAGTTCTTTTTTGCCCAGGAGCAACTAGCAAGAGTAATTGCTTTTGTAGTTTTCATCAATTCCATTAATCAATTTTTTTGCTCTCTCTTTTGAATTCATCAAATTTTTGCACATTGGAAATTTTTACTGCAGCAAATGCTGTATTTATAAGATGGGGGGATGCTCAGCTTTGATAATGAGCCAACCTTTTAAAACCATCCAAATGTGTGACCAAGAGGGGAACAAAGAATCTCACAACTTGTCAATGAAAGCTGCAAATATATGTCTTCATCTGAGGAGCGGCTTGGGTGTGCCTGTTTTTACACAGAGATATTTAAGCTGTATTTGAAACAGAATGTGAGCTCGTGTGGAATTGAAATATCCCTCATTTCATTTATTCTTTGTGTGCTTGTGTAGCAGTTTAAAGATCCAGTAAAGTTTTCACAATGTTTTATCAGGTTTCCAAAAGCTAGAGCTGTTCTCTTCTCTATTGTCAGCTGCAAAAGCTTTAAAAGTTAATGTCCACTGAAATTGTTCTGGTTTTGCTACCACCTAAATCTAATGTGTTCTGATTTATACCCCTGTAAACCAGATCAAGACTGATGAAAAAGACGACCAATATTTTAAATTCATATAGAACAGTTTGTGGACACAAACATTCAAGAATACATATTCCAGTGTACCTTATCATGAGGCAGACATCGTTTATGTAAAATGAAAAATAGGCACAAATGTTCACACTAAACATAAATGGAACTGGATGTGTTTTGAGGCGAGATCCAACAAGAGATGCTGAGTTTTGAATGCAGGTTACTCTGTGTATTTTTATTTTAAGAGAAGACTTATGTACAGCTGTCAATTTTCAAATCTCATTTATGTCTGGGTTATATCAGGGCTCATTCTGTAGTAGCAGCCCCTGAAATTGTTGGACAGTTGGATGGATGTGTCTCTGAGTCTTTCATCTTTCACACTCTACACATGCTTTCAAGCCAGCAGCACTTTACATATTCTTTTGCATATTACACTTTAAAAACACATGTTCTCCAGGAGTCCTATAAATGTATTTCAATTAGCATCTGGATAACTAACTCTTAAAAGGTTACTAGGATCTGCTTCTGCCTCTGGCCTTTTGAACTTGTCTCTTCCCTTCCTACTTCTTTCCCACTGGTGCAAGGTTAGATTATGAAGTTCATCAGCAGTTTATATAGAGGATTTTAAGATTTCTATTTTACTTGGATTTTTTCCATTTGAACAACTGTTGGTTGGAATAGGAGGAAATTTTTTATTGAGACATCATCATCAGGGCAGATGCTGGCAAGAGCGGAAAGCTGATGGTTGCTCTTGGGAGGATATGGATCACTGAACTCTGAATAATATTTGGAGTAGGGCTTGGTTTCACATCTTCAGGGTGTGAAGTGCTCAATTCATATTGCAAACCCCTAAGGCTCATACAGAGTCTGGTGCAAACCCAGGACGTGATATCTGCTTATTTCATCTCAGGGTTGGGGTGAGAGGCTGGAAGTGCAGAGTAAAGGCCTGGACTTGTCTCCTTTACTTAGTTAGCGGCCTGCTGGGCTGTGTTCAACATGAGGTTGGCGTTTCCCTCAGCTGCAGCCGAAATGCTAGGTGTGTTGTTGGATATAATAATGCCTGCAAGACTAGGGTGAAGGCTGACGGTGGCATGGGAAAACAGCACAGACTCTGTTTTTTGGAAGACATGGGTTGCTGTGGTATAATTAATGTTTTCCCACTCTAATGTATGCAAAGGAGTTGCCAAAGAGGAAGATCCATGAGCTGCTGGCTCCTGTTCAGATGTTTCTGTTGCTCTTTATACTAAGCCTCTGTGTTTTCCAGTACTACAAGTTGTTGCATGTCCTGCCTCTCTTGCTTCTGAACTAAAACATTTTCAGCAGCTGCTCCATCCGTGCTCCCGCCGGTGTTAGCACTGCCTTTGCCACCCTGCACTGCGCAGAACCCCTGCCCCGGGGAGCAGGAACCCCCCATGCAATTGCATGCTTGCCACATGCAAGTGGCACAAAGAAGAGACAATCTGCAGACCTGTCTGCTCTCTTTCAATAGAAATAGTCTATGAGATGCAATCAAACATACCAAAGATTTTGTGTCTCTGCTGATTTTCGTTTCTTCGGGTCCAACTCCACAATCCCCCGCTAAGGAATTCATAACATAACTGCATAAATAAGCGTTTAAATCTTCTTCTTTAATTACATGTTTGTCTTGAATCACAAAGGCAGTCTCACAGATTAGACTATCCCTGTCCTTATTGACCTGGTCTGTTGGCTTTAAGTGCTTGCGAACTTGCCTTGCTGAATTTATTTAGGCAGTTCCTGGAGAAATTATTTTGCAATCTGAATTTGCATAATGGATGTGAAATATTACACGTCTCCTGTAAAAGAAAGATCAGGAAGCTTCTCACAAGCCCAGCTATTGCACGTTTTAAAAGGTTATAAAGTTGCTAGGTGTGTGATAAATGCTAGAAGAAACACTGGCTTCGCTGCAGCATGAGGGAAATTCCTCCCTGGGGGAATTTTATAGGGTTCCCAAAGCTATGCGGTGACTTTCCAGCAGAGATTATTGTGACACATTTGTGTTGGGATCAAGTTGTGTTTTTTCAGCTGGGAATCTATCTTGTAATGTTGAACTGCAACCAGCAGTCAACACTGACACTCAATACAGCTACTTTATGAGTCTACCATGAGACATAAGCAATCTGTATACTTTCCTTTGTTCCTTTTTAAAGGTCATTTCCTTTGCTTTTGCTCAGGCAGACTGTCCTACAACCCACTGAAAAATCTGGGAGAGGGAGCTCTGAATTGCTTGGGTGGGTCCTGGTTGGAGGCTTCTCTCCAGGACCAGAGGACTCCTCTGGGCCCTTTTGGTGAGTAAGGACCTCACCACGGCTGGAGCGCAGAAGCAGGGACCACTGTGATTTCTTTGAAAACACTCTCTTGTGCAGCAGCTAAAGATAAAAGTCTTTTTATGACTCAGATTCCTGGTTAGGGTGTCTGGAGCTGGGTCTAGACTGTAGATACAAAAAGGAAGCCTCAGCCTGCTGAAGTGCAGTGGGCTCTGACCAGCATTGGTCTGAGAGAGGTTGAACATCGGGTGGCCACTCCATCGAGATGGAGTGAATAACAGAGAGATCTTCCTTTTTGATTCTTTTGATTCTTTCAGTGAGAAAGCTGAGAAAGACAGCATGTTGGCAGCCACTGTTGAAAAGCAACCAAAAATATGTGTGAAGAGATTATTTTCTTCATTGCTGAGGTGGCAGTAGACCCTCAGGATGAGTCACATAGAAACATTCAAAGGAAAGCAGAGCTCCCTCAGACTCCAGCTAGTGAGGTTCTAGGATTTGCAGTACAGGTAAGTCTCAACTGCAAGGTGATCCTGTGTAAGATAACCATATAAAGGCATGATTCCAGCTTTTTTTTTCCAGCTTTGCTGCTGGAGGTCCATCTTGGAGCAACTGGGAGAAATTGCAGGGCTGCAGAAAGCACTCGCTATAGAGGTTATCTGTTTTTAAATGAAGTTTGGGGATCTGCGGTTAACTGCAGTGCCTGTGTTGTATTGTTTGTGTCCACTTCAGCTATATCCTTTGAACTGTGCAATTTTCAAATTCTTCCCTGCATAATAATGGGGATAGCGTGGGACAGAGTTCGTGCTGTACGTTGATGGCAGTAGACAAGTGAAATTGTAGCTTTCATTGTTTGTGCTCCTGACGGTGTTTGTAAGGTCCTTTCTGACGAGAACAGAAGCACTGACATTGTTGCAGACAAATACTTCTCTCTAAAAGAGGTGCTAGTAATGTGTTGAAAATTTAACTTTGTATTCTTCCAAGCTCCTCCTGTTTAAAGAGCACACATTATCATTTTCTTTGTTGTCTGTTCCTTCCAAACATTTTCAGTTAAGCAACTTGAATATTCAAAGATTTGGATGAGAAAAAAAGAAACTTGTTTCTTTCCATGTGAAAATGAAAGGGGAAGTTAAAACATACTTTCCACGCTGCTAGTACACATTTCAGTAAAACATCAATGGTATATATGCCTGATTACTTTCCCGCGAAATAATTTTCATGAAATTGTTGATATTAAAATTCAATATACTGTTTTGACTAAGCATCACTGGGGATAGCACAATCTCTCATTATTCCCTTTTCAGCACAGACATAGGTCATAGTATGGATATGCAGATTTTTAATGCAGCAATGAAATTGTAAAATTGAGCTATTTTTCAGCTATCATAGAATTTAGCAGGCCCAGTGAATTATATCTTATAGCCACTTTGTTTTCTCACTATTTTTTTAAAGGCCTTTCCTGTGCCAACTCATATCTTTTATGTCAAATATGAGACAGAGGGAAGCATTCCTATGAAAAATTGTGTCCACCAGCCTAAAGATTTGTTTTGCAAATTTAATCTTTAAAACCACCTCAGCTATGGGGTGAACGCTCTGCATTGTATGCACTACCTGGCAGTACAGCGGGCACGAAGCAAGGGGAAGCTGCAGTGGATAAATACAGAATAGCAGCACCTCACCTCCCTGTAGCCCCTCCAGCAATCGTCCTGGGGCCACCCGCACAGTCCGGAGCAGCCCTGGGCTGCCCTGGCCTGCAGCAGGTGAAGTGCAGCAGTAACGCCTGTCTGACGCTTTCTGCCCAGCCCGCTTCCTTCTGTGGGCCTGGTAACCGTAATTTGGGAAGGACCTAAAATGAGATCTGCTCAACTGTGTTGATGAGAGGGCTGGAGGAGGGCAAAGTGCTCCCCAGCATGACCCATGTGTCTGTGGTACATCCCCAGCCAAAAGCAGGTGGTTTAGGCCATTTCCAATGCTAAGGGATGCTCGCTGTAAGTCAGATGCAGAGTACACCATGGGCTGCACCCACCCAGGCTGCTGCTAGTGTTTGTGCTCCCGCACGTGTGTCTAGTGTTGGCATTTTGCTTGGGACTTTTACAAGGAACTAATTTTGTTACTAAACCCAAGAGGTTTTCTTTCTTTGGTGAAGATACAGAAAAGGAAAGAAACAGATGCCCACACTGCTCTGCAGCTCGCCAGCCAGCCGGTGTTGGCTGTCCTGGAGAGCAGCGCTGCACGCAGAGAAAATTGTGAATCTGCACACAACTGCTTTGTTCACCGTTGTTGGTTAACTTCCAGAAGTCTCCATATCCTATGTGGAAAATGGTCTCCAGCTATTTACTGAAGTCCATATACAGATGATTTAAATTGTTGTGTTCTGTGGGAAGTTGTGCAGCCTCTAGAATTACCTTTGCTTATGGAGTGTTGCAGTTCTGTCTGTCTCACGAGGTTCCATATAGACTTGTCAGCACAAAACGTGAGGCAGATTCATGCACTTTTTGTGTCCTTTCTTTGTGGCTGATGGATTTGGGGACCAGAAGCCCCTCCATCCTCCAGACTGAATCCCAGCTCCCCAGACCTCGGAAAGCTGGTCTGGTAGCTGGGAGTTGGGGTTTCAGTTATCAGCCCAGACTTTCCTTCTGGAAATTGTGGGGCACAGCTGTGCCCAACCTCTGCTGCTTCACTCCAGAGGGTCCTGGAACAGAGGTGCAGCATCTCTGCGCTGCTGGAAGGTGCAGCTGAGGGAAAGCAATGCGGTGAAGCATCCAGCTAGTGATATAAATCACTACAGAGGAAGACAGGTAACAGAGCTGAATTTCCGATTTCAAGGATTTGGTCTGTCCGAGTAAATATCTAGCATTTCATAAAAATGCATTTTAGATGCTTTTCTTTCCAGGTCAAATGTTGCATAATATCACCACATATTTGAAGTATCTGCTTCCAAAGGCTTACGTTTTGATAACAAATAGTTTAAAAAACAACTGAAAAAACCCCAACCATTTGTCCCATGTCAATTGTATGGATTTCGTGAAGGTTTGGGAAAATAAAACCTTTCCTAATATAACAAAAAGGAACGTTACTGCAGCAGGTCTCATGTATGAAATGTGGCTTTTAGTGACAAGGGTTAACCAATTTAGTAAGCTGGGTCTGACAGAGCTTTGCGGAATAAGTCTCTGAGTGCTTTAGGACTAAATGCTTCACTTGGATTCTGGGAACTCAAAAGATTGATTTTGTTTGCCTTTTGATTAAGAGAACAGGATTTGGACATGAAAATCCAATTAGGTGATTGCTGGGGGTGGGAGGGAGGCAAGGAGAGAGGGAAATGAATGGCATACAAATCTCCTGCAAACAGACCTTATTCTGAAATCTGGACTACATCTCCACTGGCTTTCAATTAATTGCAAAACAGCTGTTCTTCTCTCTCTGTGCACTGAAACAAAAAATCACAAAGTTTTAGGATTGCGAGGTGATAATACTGAACATACAAAAAGAAAACTTGAAACCATTGAAAATAAGTAACAGGAGTCTTAAAAAGTGAGAGAAAGCAATATTTTGTTATCTCCAGTATTTCTTGCAGTTAAGTATCTTGAACATTCTTACGTGCTTTACTATCAATAAGCCTTGCAGCAAACCCCATCTGTCTGTCATTCATAAAATGAGATGTTACCATTTTGCAGAACCATAAACCACATTGGGAGTTTATCCAAAAGACAGATGATAAAAGTCAAAGTATAAAGATCCAAACACTTTCTAAGTGAAAGACTATTTGAAGCAGCTGTTTCCCTTTATTATTAGAGATAATTATACTGTCACAACAGCAGAATATTAACTTTTCACATGTCTGGTTCACCTGTTTATAGAGTGCTATCCAACTGCAGACATGCCAGATGCACCGTGCCAAGAGTGATGGTGAACAATAAGGCTCTCCCCGAATCTGGAGACTGCTCTGTTCGTGCAGAGCAATCAACCATCTAATCCATCCGAGAGCTAGCAAAGGCCTGGGGGAAAACATTTTAAAAGAGGAAAAAGCTCACAATGGACCCTTATGACTCTGTCCTCGCTTCATAATTTCCTTCTAAGTCCCAGCCACGTGGTGCTGTCTTGGTGTGAAGTATGCTGGCTTTTTTTCTCCAGCAAAATTTTTTTTGGTGTTTCTCTCTGCAAATTCTTGTAATGAAACACTAACCTGTTTGAATACTACTAAGCTCTTCAGTCTAAATGAGGTCTTGTAGCAATAAGTTCCATAGACTTGGTGTCTTCATGGGGTAACCTGTAACAGCAAGTTACAATAATTGCTATTTCTATATCCATAAAGTAGATTTAGGAGAAAATGCACAAGACACTTCCATTTCTGTTGAGATCTTTGTGACTACATGCAAAAAAATGACTTACTGGTGGAATTTCAGGGATTATTTTACAGCGATAGATAAAAAGGCAGCTGAAATACAGTTTTAGTAGATGAAAGACAAATGCATATGTGAAGGAACCATTTCAATTTTTCATCTATCTAGTCAGGATATAAATCAGGCAGAATTTTTCAGGAGTGAGAGCTGAGAATTGCTGTGCGTTGCTCAATTAAAATCTACTGAGTTTTACACTGATTTCCTTTAGAACCATGTTTTAGGAAAATAGTTATGTTTCTCTTTAAGTACGTCTTCAAAACTTTCTGTGGTTATTGAGCTTGCAACATTATCTCTTATCTGGGGAATGCTAATCATGATAAACAAGGAAATAATCAGGGCCAAATGTGAGTTTTGCCAGTTGTTTTGGATTTTCAACATTTGCTACATCAGGGACGTGCACAGATCAAAATCCTGGAGGCTCTATAAACATCGTAGTCCAGAAGCTAATATGTATTCTGAAGCTTTTATTTTCCTCTGCGAACATAACCTGGTTGCCAGTGATTAGTAGTTGTTATGATTTTGTCTAGAAACCACTAACTGCAGTTAAAAAAAAAAGGTAATAAATTCACATCTAGCGAAGTATGTTAACAAAAACTGTAATCGTTTAAAGGTAGCACTTCTCCTTTGCAGCTCTAACTGAAATTGCTCTTTATATATCCACATAAATGTGTGTGTGTACGCGCATAGGACTATGTGTATGGGATCCTCAGCTGGTCGGGTCATCCGAGGTATGTCACCATGGTCTGAGCTTGGCAGAGGGATGCTGTTGGGCCACTTTGTGTGACAACAGAACAGATCACCAGTGAACTGCTTGAAAAATTCATTTGCTGAAATTAGTGGTTTTGTTTTATCCCTGTTTTGAAAGGGCTGAACACATCGGTACCTTACTGGAAAGGAACAGGCCAGACAAGAACTGCTTTGAACACAAGAGAAGAATTATACAGTTCTTGTCTCAAGTACTTAATTTGCCCTGGTGTGACTTGAAGAAGCCTCTGAAACTCTTCTCTGTCCTCCTTTACAGGATGAGGATTAAAAGCTGAACTGTGTTAACAAATGGCTTCTTCTGTGACCTGTGCAATGCTCAGTGGTGATACGTAAAATGCCGTTTCAGGTAAACTGGGGCCAGTTATGACCGAGTGAGATAAAATATTTGTTTTCTTGGACTATGTATTTTCTTGAATGAGGAATGTGTAAAAACAAATGTAAAAAGCAAATTCTCTCCTAAAGGATACTGCCATTATGAACAGAAAACTCAAAAAACCCAACACCAAGCTGTTTTCAAAATAGTGAACTTCAAGTTGTTAGTGAGGTATTATTACACCAAGAGCACCCAGTTTATGCACTTTGTTTTCTCACACTTCTGAGCAGGGGTAAGAGCCAGTTTACCTTAGACTTTTCAAGAGGAACACGAGAATAACAGACCATCCGGATTTTATTCCCTCAGCAGCACCAAGTGAAAGGTTGTGTGTGTGCTCCTTGCAACCATGACATCATCTAGGCAGCATCTGGATCCCAATAAAAGCTAATCTCCTTTTTGACTTATCTGGCAGACTGTGCTCTAAAGAGGAAAAAAAAATTACATGTAAAAGAGTTATATTTACAAAAAGGAAGCATTGGAATTAGCTTTTTTTAATTGTCATTTGAATGCAATGAGGAGGTTAACTTATCAACAAGAAGTTAGCATTATTTTACTAAATCAGCTCTTAATTGATTGTGTCTTGCAGAATTAGGTTCATTTTTCTCTTTTTTCTTGTCATCTGTTATGCAAGTCAATAATCTATCCTCTGATTTTTAAAAGACTGCATATCACTACACTTCTGTTATTTATCAGTCATCTGAAACTCCCACCTACTACTTATTCCCTTCTATGTGTTTAAGTCACAACTGCCCAGCATATATGTCAAAATAGTTTTTCACATTTTCTTTAAACAGCAGCAATTAATTGCTGTAATTCTACACATTCCAAAAAAGCCTAGAAGGTATAAACTGAGACTTACTCACATTTGCTATGTGTACATGGCAGATTGTGCTGGCATCTTAGCAACAAAATTAATTGAATCTCTTTCTTAAGTGTTTTTCACTATAGAAGGAATATCTGGATTGAAGGAATGCCTTCTGGTTAATACGATGTACTTAATATTTTCTGTGTTCAGTACTGCTATTATTGAAAAAATAATATCCAAGATAACTGAATATGGTAGTGGTGTAAGTGAAATGGGCACCTTCATAGTGCTGTTATATCAGTATATTTAAGGCCCGTTGAAAAAAATTAACTAACCTGTTGCAAAATAAGAATTCAGATCAATATTCCACTGTGTGACTTTTACCAATCAAGGTTTATAGGATATTCGAGTGGATGAATTTAGTAGATAAACTGATATGCAGGTTGGGGAAATACTTGTATACATCTACTGTCATTCAGGCTTACAAATTTCCCATAACAGTACATGGTTTGTGCACGAGCTGAACATGCTGGCCAGCAGCACATACACCTGAATCCTGGAAACCAATTTCCAGGCTCTGGGAAGGTTTTCCAGCCATTCACTTTGATTTCAGCCAGCTGCCGGAGGCGCCGACTCTGAGAGCATGAACTCCAGTTGCTGAAACTACTGCACAGCTTCAGCTTTTTTTCTATCTGTAATCGCTGGAACGCTGTACGCGGGAAAGACATTTAGATGATGAAAGGATCCTGTCTTTTAAATTGGCAGTATATTTAAACAGAAAGAAACCAGAAAATTAGTTTTTCTCTGGTCTGTTTGTTGTGTATTTTCTAAGAGATAGTCACGTTAAAGGAGCATATGCTTAAAGCCTCAGATGAGATCAGGGCTCCGCTGTGCTAGCCTCTGCAGGTGCCCACACAAGAGAAATAGGTTGTTGGAGTTTTTTTAATTTTCTCCCCCCTCCCCCAAGATAAATAGTCACACCAAAAAGGCAGGAAGAAAAAGAATATATAGAGATGGGAAAACCTTCCTGTGGGGATGGTGGCAGGATCAGGAATGGAGATCATGGCATGGGCACTCTTGGCCCCCAGCACACCGAAGGGTTGTCACGACCCAAAGAGCTGGGGAAGCTTGTGAGCATGGCCGAGCTGGGCTTGGTTAGCAGCTCTGCCAGCTCCTCAGCGCTGCGCTGGGGAAGATAATCTGGAGCTCTGCTCTGAGCCAATACTGTTAGCAAATTTAGGCTTTCCCATGTCCTTAATTCCACTTAGGATTCACACAATTGCTGTTTCCTTTTGCAAAAACCAATAGCTGAGCCCTGTCTTTGTGGGCTCCCAGAAGGAACCTGGTAGCTCCAAGGGTTGTGGTTTCATGAGGGTGTGTTGAGGTTTGATGAGGTCTCACAAGGAATACTAGAGGGACAAGAACTAAATGGGGACGTCCCTCTTCATCTAAGCTTGTTACTGGGTGGCACTGAGGTGGTACCACAGGTCTGCAGCCACCAGTCCTGGAAGTCCTTTGGACTCAGAAGCCATGGAGGCAGCAGTTAGGATGGTTATGGGGGATGACATTTCTCATAAAAATTGCTCATTACCAATATGTATCTACAAAAAGAGATTTTTATGGGCAACCAGCATTTTCTAGCAATAAGCCGTTCATCAGAAAATTCCTGCTACACTTTGTTTGTGGGATTTAGCCTTCTTAATCAGAATGTCTTGTTCTTCCGTGTAATTCTGCAAAATGCTAAACTACTGTTTAATCTTGTTTTTATAATTCCACTGTAAACCTTTCCAAAAATCCTAAACAACAAAAAGCCAACAAAGCAAAACAGCCCTATGCTGTTTTCATTTAAATATTTCTTAACCAAACAGATTTCCAGTAAGTAGAAACCAGAATTATTTTGTTTTAGGAAAGCAAAACAAATCCATGAGCTAAATAATCTCTCATTTTTCTCCTCCATTTATTTTTTTTAAGTGACTGGGAGAAGTCTTAATTTTTTTTCTACAATGGAAGGGAGTTCAGCCATTTGGAGGAAATGTGTTAAGCTGATGTCAATGGATTGTACTGGTATTTGCATAAAATAATTGATGTACATACATCTCAGGGTAAAAGTGGAGCCAAAACGTTAAAAAAATCCAAACTGCTCATCAGATGTTTCTGAGACATAGATATCTTTGAATATCCAGGCCATTTGTCAGTGAGTTGAGTTTGTGTATTTTATCTTTATTGAGCTGGGGATGTATGAACCAGAGTAAAACAATCTGTTTTCGGCAAGGAATTTGTTTCCTGATGTAAGAGTTCCAATCCTGTCATCCTACTGACCAGCAGACATCATCCAGTTAATGTTATGTTTATTCAATGTTCAGAATGAGTAAAAAAAAAAAAAAAAAAAAAGGACAAAAAGATGACAAAAGGAATCTTCTGGTCTTTTTCAGCATGTGAACTCCATCTTCCACTCTGATATTCAAATAAAGTAACAGCGGATGTTTAAAAACAGAGATTTCAATCCCAAACACTCCTTGCCTGTTTGTTTAATTACATTTCTGGAAGGTTACAGCTCTCCAGTAAATCTGGACCCTGTTTTTATAGGCTTCTTGAATTCTCTGCAATCTTTGATTCAATTCAATTATTCGATACAGAACAAACCCAGTCATCTCTGCTGAAGCCAGTGCCAGCTTTGCTGGTGAATTCACCAGGGACTGAGTGGTACATCAAGAGTTTCCTCTCTATTTTCTCGTTCTGAACATTGCGTTACAGCTCACAGCAGTTCTGATGTCTGGAAGGTGGTATGTATCACTGAATGCTGTGCAGTACATAGCAAGGGCCTCCATTTGTGCCCTTACTTGATCTCAGCTCTGCTCAATGCCCTGCTTGCTCCCTACCACCACCTGATCAGTCCCACAGTATTGAATAATTTGGAGGGCTGACCTGCAGAAATATCCAGAAGCAAATATAAAAAAAAAAAAGTCAAACTCGGACATCTTTAGGTTAAAATCTCTGATGGAATGAAACGTATTGTGACAGTACCTATGGTGTTTCTCACCAGCAGATCACTGGACTGATTGCCTTTCAGGACATTAAACGTAAAAGATTGCTATCACATTATGTGACATACTTCATGCTCACAATTATGTCTGTATTTCAACATAACTAAGCTCACTAGCCCTCCATATATTTGTCTTCTTTCTTCATTTGCATAGGGCTTATCAAATTATCCTGGCTCTCTTCTAACGGGTCTTACAGATCCATGGGAAGGGAAACCTTTTTATGTTAAAAACACATACCTAGATCTTTGTAAATTATATATATTTTAAACTTTCTCAAATACAGTCTATTAACATTTTAATAGCATGCTCACTCTAGGAAGTCTTTTTGTTTCACTGGCCAAATATGAAAATATTCTGTATTTGCAACACACTGATTCAGTGTCATTTACCCATCAGATATGATGCATATCACATGGAAAGTCAGGCCATCATAAACATTAACAAGAAATAAATAGCTATCAAATGATATACAAACCTCTGCTTACAAATCCGTACACTGACACTTTTAAATAGTTTCACAGTTCTCCACTCTATGCTTATATTTGAATTGCAAATGTTGGTAAACGTTGATGTCTCCATACTTATAATGCAATTTAACACCTCACTGTAGGAGCATACATATATTTCCAAAGCTAGTTCAATTTTTTTCTTTAATCTCCTGGGCAAATGTTCTCCCCCAGATTGTCTTACTAGCAAATATTTTATACTCATGAGATCATTTTGATTCCCCTTTTCCCACACAGAGAAAGACTGTGTTCAGTGAAAGATCACCTGGGGAATTGCCTCTATCTGATTCCTTCTGGAAATGGATATGAAAAGGGAAATTCTTCAGTTCTGCAGATATACTTGCCCCGTTTATCAGCATCAGGGCAGAGGTTTCTTTTGCCCCGGCTGCTCCAGCCCTGCTGTAGCAGAAAACCAATGAAAAGAGTAGCATTTTTACATCCAAAGACAAAACAGGACACATCATTGGTTTTGTTGATTCTGTCTTTGGTATAAAACACATTTGTTTCTTGGAGGTTCTTTGTTTCGGACTGATCCAAGTAATAAGCCATTTTGTTTGTAGTCTGGGCAAGACAAGCAAATGTGGAAGAGCTAGAAATCCCTTTTGCTTTCCTGTGATCTGATGACACAGAGCCCTACGCATTATATATGATTTAGAAGATGAATCAAAACTTTGTTGTCCTGTGTCTTTAATTTGTATGAAAAGATATCATTTTTATAGAAAAATACAAGTCTTCCTCTTGCACTCCAATTCCCCAAGCTCAGCTCTGCTGTAGGCACGCTCAACCTTGAATCGATAGCTGAAATAGAAAGGTCCTAAAAACCATCAAAGTAATACTTTGCAAAAATGACAAATAACTTTGTCTTAGCAGAACATGGAAACAACTTTACAAACGAAGCAATAAAAAATTGCATTGTTATTGCTTGAGTGTATTATAACCCTCATTTGAAAAGAATCTCAGTCTGGTTTGAAATCACTCTGTGCATATGTTACAGAAAGTCTAGAGACATTTTGTTCTTTATTAATGAAGCATGAAGAAAATGGTACTGAGCATATTTTGTTAGAAGTTCCAGCTTCCTTATGTATGCTATACATTAAGTCTTCCCTAATTAGACTTTTGTAAATTAAAAGGCTCGAGGGGGGCAAGCACACATGACTATTTCTATCAACACATTGTTTTCTGCGCAAAAAAATATTCTCTGTTGTTTAGCACACTCTATCCTAAGAGATCATCCTTCTGGCAGCTGAATGGAGACTGGAGAAGGCTTGTGAAACAAATCGATCTGTTTGCTTGCAAATATGGAAAAAATATTGAAAAGTGTCCACGTTCTGGGGCTAGAAAAGGCCATTTCTTGCATAGCTCTATTTGTAAATATGTGATGTGAAGAGGAGTCTAGAACCTCTTAGAGAGTGCAAATTTGGCCAGCGATGTGTGTCAGTGGAGATGTTTGGGAAGCTCTCATCCACCCTCGTGCAAACCAGTGCAGTTCCTGCATGATGGTGGGCAGCTCTCCCCATGTTGGTGGGTCTCTGTTGCCGTCCTTTTTTCTTTCTTTCCCAAACTATCAGTTCTTCAAGGAGCTGATCATCTCTGTACTCTTTGATGGTGCCCGAGTCCCTTGAGACCTCTGCTTTGCTGAAAGCACCCGTAAGCCAAATACTGAGGGTTTGGCCCTAAGACAGGAACCTAATTCATTAGAAAGGTAGTGGGTTTGCCCCTGAAGAAGCCAGTACATTTCTACTGTTACTCCTGATGTTTTTTTGTGGTGTAATACTGAAATAATGAGAACTTTGACATGGTGCAGGTCAGGCCCAGTATTATAGCCAGCAGTTAGAATTTGGCAAAAAGAAAGCTCTATAGCGTGGTAGTTCAGAGTCCGGTTTCAATCCTTAAGAAACATTTAGGGGTGAAAAGGTCTAATTTAATCTCCTCAAGAAGGAGAAATTTTTCCGCTGCACAAGCACCAGGACTGTGAACTTGGTGCAACGACAGAAACCAGAGCGTTGCTCGGGCAGGTTTCCAGCTTTCGGGGTTTGAGGCATTGGATAAACACCAGATAGCTTATACAGGCAGAACTCCGCAAAGGAATGGCAGGGTTATCTGGAAGGAGACAAAGTCACTTGTTTTCCAGTTCAAGAAATTATAAATGGAGGATTTGCAGAGTCCAGTGAGCGAAGGGGCAGGAGAGGAGGTGGCCGGCCATTTCGGGGCTGCTGGCCGACCTCCGTACCAGCAGCGCTGTCCCCTCTCTCTGTGCATTTACAAACTGTTTGGAATTGCCACATACGATTTGTGTGCTTTTCTGTTTAACATGTAATCCCCAGAAGCTTATGCCTGTGTTTATAATTCAAACTATAATGAAAAAGGAAATTAAAGTCTTTCTAATTTATCAAAAGAATGAAAATTGCATTGAGAAAGGGGAAAAAAAGAGTTTTCACTCTTTTGGGATTTGAGAAAATTAGTCCTGCAATATTTTTTCCTGAAGAAAAGGAATATTAGATATATTAACATAATTCTTTTGTCCTTTCCCCTTCAATTCTTTGTATTTAGTTGAGTGTGCCATCAACTCTTAAACTGATACTGTATTTCTCATTTTATAGTATTTTAATGCATATTTTTTTTGTTCTGCAGAATATTTTTCTCCATAAGAAAAGCAGGATTCTTATAGATAAAAGTAAGTGTTCTATAAAAAGCAAAAAGTAACACAACTGACCTGTGTGAAAAACCTTCACGCGTGTGAGAGGTGGGGGTGTGCATGTCTGTATATTTTTATTTATGAGATACATTTTAACATTCTAATTAAGCTAGTACTTAATGTTTGTAGCTGCAAACTTTTTTCAAGTATCATTGGCTGATAAAAGATGAAAATTATTCCCTGAAAAAGTTGTGTTCTGGTTTTGCCTGGGATAGAGTTCATTTTCTTCATAGCAGCTAGTATGGGGCTGTGTTTTGGATTTGTGCTGAAAACAGTGTTGATAACACAGGGATGTTTTCATCACTGCTGAGCAGTGCTTACACAGGGTCAAGGCATTTTCTGCTCCTCACCCCACCCCACCAGTGAGCAAGCTGGGGGTGCACAAGAAGTAGAGAGGGGACACAGCCTGGACAGGTGACCCCAACTGACCAAAGGGGTGTTCCATACCATATGATGTCATGCTCAGCATATAAAGCTGGGGGAAGAAGAAGGAAGGGGGGGACTTTTGGAGTGATGGCGTTTGTCTTCCCAGGTAACAGTTACGCGTGATGGAGCCCTGCTTTCCTGGAGGTGGCTGAACACCTGCCTGCCGATGGGAAGGAGTGAATGAATTCCTTGTTTTGCTTTGCTTGCATGCGTGGCTTTTGCTTTACCTGTTAAACTGTCTTTATCTCAACCCATAAGTTTTCTCACTTTTACTCTTCCAATTCTCTCCCCCATCACACCAGGGGGGAGTGAGCGAGCGGCTGGGTGGGGCTTAGTTGTTGGCTGGGGTTAAAACCAGGACAGGGTGGAAATTCAGATTCCTGAGTGTTTGGTGGTTAAATACACAAGAGAATTTTAGGACTGTGGGTTTTAAAATTTGTTATTCCTCTTCCTTGTATGTGTTTTCTAGCTCTTTAATTCAAACAACTGTTATTGTTTATTATATAGAGAATATGGGAATACAGCATTTGGCTTTGCAAGAGTGGGATGCTTGTAATCCTGAAGCTGCTGCTGCCCCTGGCGCAGAGACCTCTCCATGCAATAATCCTGGGGAGCTAAAATCTGTATGTACATGGAAGTGCGAAAAACAATTGTTATCCCTACTCGGCTGTCAGCAAACTGAGGCTTGCCCAAAGGAAATTTGTAGGAAAATTGAAGCTAGAAACCAGTTTTCCTGAGGCCAGAACTGATGTCTCTGCCACAGGGACTATCAGTGACCATCAAGGAGCAGTACGATGTCTAAATAATTCTTGGTATTTACTTCCTCAGCGAACTGGACCTGGGGTAGGAAAGACCTTCATCCCTAAATAACCTAATCTGTTTTATTCTGTTGTGCTGGGATTTTTGAAAGGTGAGGAGAAGTGAGGAAGAGCAGTTAAGCGGTTGCATCAGCCATTGGTAGAGATGTTAAGGGGGCTGGGAGAATTACTGACCTTAACAAAACAATAGAAAGCCTCTTCAGGTTGAACAGAAAGATGGTGACATGTCTGTCTTAGCAGTCCTGTAGCCAGGCTCTAAGAGCTTTTTCTGGATCACCTCTACATTATGACTGCTGAAGGAGATGATAGTGGCTGCTGCTACCCCCAGTGACAGAGGGGACGTTTCTGGAGGAGAACTGGGCACTAAATAAAAAGGACATGACCTGATAGAGAAGAGCTTGGCTGTTTGATATGACAGCGGGGTGGTCCGAGGCAGGACGGGGCCAGGGCATTGGGCTTCATGTTGCTGCAGATCCTGTCACCAGGAAGGTATGGGGTCAAATCAGCACGTCTTGGAGATAACACACAAGACTTGATAGGGCCACTATTTTTATGAGGCAGTTTTCAAGAAACAGAGCCCAGTGATAGGAAAGAGATGAGAAGTATCATAGAAATTTAGTGCATATAATCAAAACTTTTATTTCCTCATTCTGGAGCTCTCAATTTATGACCAGAGCTGCCAGAAGGAGGACAGCAACTCTGCACATGAAGTGACCTTTGCAATCCTGGCTTTGAAAGTTTACCTTCAGAGGGTATGGAAGAAATTCCCCTTTTCCACTTCTTAGAAGGAGGTAAGGATGTTCTCCTTAGTTTTTTTGGTCAATAGGCTCCTCTCCTTAGTACCAGGTTAGTATTTAGCAACTTGGTTCTCTGGCCTGTCTTACCGCAAGGCAGCAGGAGTGGTTGGGCAGGGGAGGGACCAAACGGTGGGACTGGCACCTTCGGTCAGCAAGAGCTGGACTGTTACCAGTCCTCTGATCAGTCTACGATACTTACTGAGGTTTGATTTCCTGCGGATTTGAGTTGCTTCTTTCCATTGGGCTGAAGTCACACATGATCCAAAGCTACAGCCAAACAACTCAGTTATTTCCCCCAAAACACAAGTTCTGAGTGGGCAGAAATTATACTCATTATTTGTGCTGAATTAAGCAGAGAGCTTCAGCCGGAAGAAAATGTGAATGAAGGCATGATGGTTCATTCCAAAAGGAAGCACTTTGAACTTTCCTTTTGAGGAAACACTGAGAGCAAAGTAAGCCAAGATCAAATGTCCAGATGGAGATCGGTGACCACTGGTGTCCTGCAGGGGTTCGTATTGGGAC
>NW_009207205.1:67699-68683 GCF_000690835.1 Fulmarus glacialis | reverse complement strand
TCCGGCTCAGGGGAGGGGGGGAGCTGGGGAACCGTCTCGCTCCCTGCGCTTTTGCCTTCACGGGTTTTGCCGCAGTTTTGCCGCTTTAGGAAGTGTCCCCCGGCGCGATCGTCCGCTCCGGAGCCCTTCGCCTTGGTGGAGCCCTTTGCCTTGTTAGAGATATACATTAAAATTAAGGATGACGGTGACTATTTGGAAGGATTCTTTCTATGCACAGAGCATATTCTCAGACAGTCAGGGCCTTGGCTGACGCTCCATGCCCATTCTGATGCTGGAACTAATTACTTTCCTAGCTTTACACTGGCCTGAGGCTTAACTCCTGGATAGCATCCCAGTGTGTTAACGGGCTTTCTTTTGGCAGGGGGATTTCCAGGAATGCTTTTGAGTGTCCACTAGAAGGGGACTATGTTTAAAGGCAGGAGTTGAACTTTACTTCAGTAGACTCATAATTATTCTCTCTATGTTATCCACCCATTGACATAATAGTAACACTCAGAGCTGTTAAACCACAGTAAATAGAAAAAACAAATCCATTAATAATAATGACCTACAAAATGGTCTACTTCTGAGGAGAAATACAACAATCCCATTTAAGCTATTCTGGAAGAACTGGAAGGATTGTTTTATGAAACACAAAAATCTGAGTTCATCCACAGATACACAATCAAAAATGCTATCGCTTAGGCAAAATAAACTATTTTGATATTTATTTTTCTCTGGAGCAAATAAAGAGCTAAGAGACTGAAATCTTTTTGCATTATATTTGGAAATGTCCATACGTATAGTTTTGGCATTCGGAGTCCTAGCACAGCAGTTTGCCATTCCTGACTAGAAATGTTTTGTTTTGCAATGTTTGCCTGAGCTTTATAGGAGTTGTATTTTGGGGCAGGTGTCTGCGTTTTCCACTCTGGGATAGAAATTCAGTCTTTACACTGCCTCTCAGAATGGAGAAGAGTCATGAGATGCCCCCTGGCTCTTCAACAG
>NW_009207205.1:0-67676 GCF_000690835.1 Fulmarus glacialis | reverse complement strand
TCAGCGCAACATGAAAGATGCTAGTCTCTTGTGGAGCAGAAAAGGGACAAAACTTCCCTTCTAACTCTAGACAGTAGCTTTAATAGCAACAGTGAAGACTGTATTTCTTCTCTGAGTCTTTGATGTACAGGTAATATCTGAGATGTGTCTATAGACATGTTTTTCCTCACTCTTTCAAAAGACTAAATGCCATTTTATTTTAAACACACTCTGCACTAAATAGAATCAACTCCACGATTTTCACTCAAATTATGGCAATGTAAAATGAGTGGAAAAGGTGAGAATACCCAGAGTGTAGATACAACAGTCTTTTGTGAGGAGACTAAGAGGCTGACTTGTAATCAACAGACACCTTGTAAGGAGAGATGTTTCCTGTTTGCTCTAAAACAAAGAACACTGAGACTCAAGCAATGATGTCCCATTTAGAGCAGACCCTTCTCGTTCCATCTTCGTAATTTTATATTTCTCATTGCACTTCCCTTGGAATATATTTTAGTCGCCAGAAAATAAGTATTCTTTTTCTTTGAGACCAGAGCCTCTCTACTGTGCTGACTAGCTACCTGCAGTTGGCTAGCTCTGTTACCACCTGAGTGCCATAAAGGGGCAACTAAACTGGAAGTGGAAATTACACTTCCTTTGGCAATACTCCTTTGAGAAGCAGTCTTTCATATTGTTAATCAGGTTTCTTAAGGCTTAGAAGCAGCACTTGAATCACATCAAATATCTTTAAAGTTTTGCAATAAGAAAATGGTGAAAACATCTCCTTGATTTATAGATGTATTTATTTTGCGACATAAAAGACAAACAGAAGATAAGAAGGCATAAACTGAATATAGGTAGGTGGGGCTTAGAAGGCCATTGCTAAAGGCTGCAGGAGAAAGCACAGCTGAATATTGCCAGAGTAAACAGGACTTTATTACAGCGCAAGAATTTTTCATGGACAGTTACTGATTATGAATTATATGCTTCTATTTTTGCTGTAGTTAAGTAATCAAAAGACACCACTTTCCCAACAAAAACATAGTCATTTAAAATAAACTATTTAATACAGAGCTATAAGCAGGATTCAGCAAAACATGGCCTTTTGCGCCTGTGCCATGAAAAATGATACAGTTCAACAAAATATTGACTGTCATAGCATTTTCAAATACACACAGGCTCCAACAGTGTGTGAAGGCTGAATCTGCAATCATAGAATAAAAATATCAAATTCATTATGGAAAAGGTTGGGGTTTTTTTCTAGTTTCTATAGCCAGGGTGGAGTTGTGTATTTGCTTTTGCAGTATGGCTGGTAAAAGTTTAGAAATCTGTTAGTGATTGAAACATGATACTGATTGATTTAATAGGCTTTAAAGCATAGTATATGTTTTTTGGAGTATTGTGTATGGTTTCTACAAGCTATTTTTTCATTTTCTTTTAAATTCTAAAGCATATACAGAGATTAATTCCGGCCCTTAATTGGGTAAGTTTTGCTGTCATGTGAACCACTTCAAACATTTTATAATAGAGTGTATTAGTGGGAGATTATGAGTGGCCACCCCCTCCAGACGCTTCGGGCCAGGACCTCTGCTGCTTGGCTGAAGGAGCTCAGCTCGGTGCCTGGTGCCCCAGGGTCTCTGCCCAGTCTGAGGGATGTGGCTGCTGCTTTCCCATTTGCAGGCTCAACCAGAAGTGAAGCTGAGCATGTGCCCCTGTGACACACACAGACACATGGACACACACACAGAGAAGACACTGTCATGGCCGGTCACTCACTGCCACAGAGGAAGCGCTCCGACAGCACCCCCATCGAGGGCAGACAGCCCAGCCCCCTCCTCCTCCTGGGCTGGCAGAGACAGAGGGTCACTAGTGCAGCATACACAGGGGACTCTCCAGGTTCACAAGCACATGCACGTTCGCCGATCCCCCGAGTACTGGCACGGCCCCTCTGCCTGCCCGGCACCCCTGTCCCGATCCCGGGCCCCCTTGCCTGCCCCATGGGTCTCAACGGCTGGTTCAGCTCGGTGCTTGCTGCAAACACGCAGCACTCACACACTCGCCCCACAGCACCCCACACTCGTGGGTCCCCCTGGGCACACCAGCACAGACCCTCTGCCCCCCCTGAGACCCCTGTCCCGACCCAGGGTCCCCTACTCACCAGCTGGCCCAGCTTGGAGTTCGCTGGTGATTACCCACACACACCAGGTTTGGGGAGGATACAGACACTTGCAGGATACAGACCCAGCAGCTGGCACCAGGCACATGGGCTGTGATCTGTGGTCCTGCTCCAGCCCCCACTGCTGAGTCCCTCACTCACCTCACTCATGCCAGTGACCCCCAACAGCTGGTTTTGGGAATACACACCATTCCCTCCCCACGGCTGGAGGTTAAAGACCCCCACTTGCTCCAGCTGCTGGCACTGAATCATAAAATCATAGAACCATTTAGGTTGGAAAAGACCTTTAAGATCATCAAGTCCAACTGTAAACCTAACACTGCCAAGTCCGCCACTAAACCACGTCCCGAAGTGCCACATCTACACATCTTTTAAATACTTCCAAGGATGGTGACTCAACCACTTCCCTGGGCAGCCTGTCCCAATGCCTGGAACCCCTTCAGTGAAGAAATTTTTCCAAATTCCCAATCTAAGCCTCCCCTAGCACAACTTGAGGGCTTTTCCTGTTGTCCTATCATTTGTTACTTGGGAGAAGAGACGGACACCCAACTCGCTACAACCTCCTTTAAGGTACTTGTAGAGAGCGACTGAGACCCCCCGACTTGCTCCAGCTGCCGGCACCACAGGCCAGGGTCACCCACATCCCCGGTCTGACTCCAGCAGCTGGCATCCAGTCCTCTCACAATGGTCCCCCAGCAGCTGGCACTGAGTCCTTGCAGCACTCGCATGCGCAGGATAGAGAGTGAGATTACACAGAGAGGTAGTTAAGAAAAGATTTAATGGGGAGTTAGGACAGACTGCGGCTATCAGGTTCAGGGCTCAGCCAGACAAGAGTACTAACTGGCCACGGTTTACATGCGACCGGCCCCTTTTCTGTCTATTCCTCTTTTCTTCCTCCCCTGCACATTGCCTCATCAGTTTGCACAGTCTCACAGACCCCCCTCCAACATCGGGACCCTCAGTTCTGCATGCTAATCAGTCGCAAAGTCCCATTTGCCTGCAGTTTCTTGATAGCTGTTCAGCTGGTCTGACTGAAGAGGTTGGCTTCTTGTCTTTGTCTCCATTATGATTTGCCTGTCAGGTTTGTGTCTCCGTATACTTTATTGCTTCCCCCTTTTCCTTAGTATCCCATTTGACAAGGTCCTCGATCAGATAATCTCACTGGAATAAACATTCCTACACTCCACATATCCTTACCAGTTAGTGCGACTGACCAGTTTTGGTTCTCGTTGCTGACTTATCATGTGTTAGTCAGGTTTGTGTCTCTGCGTTCTCGTTTATGGCTTCCTCCTTTTCTTAATATCCCCTTTTGTCTTGAGAAAGTTTTTGACCAGACATCTTAAAGGAGCAGACACTCTCTTTCCACATATCCTTATAATTAGCACATAATTGAAAAATATTATCACAACTGTGTTACAAAGGAATATGGAACAAAATATAGCAGAAAAAAAAGAAAAAAACTTCTTTATTTTACAGTTATACAAAGAAAAAACAATCCCCATAGCTGTACTTGAAACAGTGTCAAACATGACAATCCTGACAGAATACATATCAATACTTTAAACCACAGAAATTGTATTACATATGCTCAGTAGCAATAGTACTGTGCAGGAGTGAAGCTCTCTGTAAACGCTCTTTCTTTATTTTATCTACATTTAGAACAATTGTTCACAAAGTAACAGTGCTCTTAAAAATAAATAATGTGCAATTTCAGAGTTATATCCTGAAATATGCTAATCTAGATCCCCATCTAAATCCTGGACATGTCTCTCCCAGGAAAGTCACTGTAAAGAGTGCTCAGCACTTTGCTAGATCAAACACTAAAAAAAAGGTACTGAACCCACACCTGTTTTTCTTCAAATTGCAGTCAATTAGAGAAAAGGTGCTGACCTCAAGGACATGTTGATTATGTTGTTTCACAAAAGAATGGTACAGTCTTTATTACATATTAGATTGTGTAAACCAGCCAAGGTTTGAAAGATTCACTAGATCTTATATCTGGAGTGTGGCTCAGAGCTGCGGGAGAGAGAACTGTCCCAAAGCTGAAAACTTCACAATCAAATATATTTATCTATTATTTTTATGAAATATGAAAGACTCTCTGCCACAGAAATATTAACATGTGTTAATAAACGATTTACAATAAATTTATCTGAATGAAATCAAGTTGTTCAATCTAAAGCTGCCATAAGATTCGGAAAAATATACACTGTCTGCTGTCTTGATGTAGCTCCCAGTTCTTATTTTTAACATGCATTTAGGAACCATACCTGGCAATTGATATGACTGATGTGAGGATAAATTTGAGGAACTCTCAACTGACGGGCATTCCTCAGTTGTTCCTCACCAGGGCGGATGTCATTACAATATTAGGGATCCTTTTTTTTATCCTCTCTATTTTGTATTAGTTGTTGATAATGTTGGATGATAAAAGTTGTAATTATAATAAAGCCTATTTATCTGATCTGTGCTGTAGTCAGCACAGGACATGTGAATGTATATAAACAACAGAAATTATCCAAGGCAGCTATGGAGGCTTGAGCTGTTGACTGCTGCACAGCGAAGGACCACAAGGTGAAAATATAGTCCACTGTAAAGTCCCCATACAGCAGCTAAGCATTAGGGGCTATGCCCCAGGTCACCTATAGGGATGAAGAGTCACACAGTGGAAGTAATCTGGTTTTTTTCATTCATGACCGGGGATGCCTCAACAGAAATGAATAAAGAGCCCCAGGGCAATACAGAGCCAGGAGGTAGAAGGGAAAGGTAAGAAAGGGTGTCTGCAATGAGTCCACTACTACAGCTTCCCAGCAGTGACAGGACTAACAACCAAGGCCATGTAACCTAAGAGGAAAAGCTCTAGGCATGTCCCACCTCAGGTCACCCTAGAGTAACCACTAACTGGTGGTCACAAACCACCTCAAAGCAGAAGCAATAGAGTAAAACGACTCCTAGTGCTTGTGAAAACTTGCATGGTCAAAGACTACAACTGCTACTTACCCCAGAGAATGGTTTGAAACCTACCACTTACTACATTACACTTCAGCTCAGGATAAAGCTGAAGCAGGTGAGACAGGAGACAGGTTAGCGAGTCCTGTGCTTTTGGTGGGGAGACACACCTGGCTGCCAGTTTGAGGGGAGGGTGCTATGAGAGGGGTGTGGATGACAGTAAAGAACCATGAGACCATGGCTCATGGTGCCAGAAGTGTGCAGTATTGAACGTGGAAAGCCTGCAGGAGATGAGGTTAAGGCAAGTTTTTGAGAAGGTACGGGCAAACACTGTTGTCTTGGAATTAGGTGCTACTGTCATGTCTTGTGCCAAACCAAGTTGGAGAAACCCTGTATCACCCTGTTCTACCAGATCTAGAGATACGGTAAAAATTTGGACTCTACGGCTTGTGTACTGAAGTTAACTTCACTCACAGAGAATCAAAAGTGAAGCTTGCAAAACAGGCTCAGGCCATATTTTTCTTCATCTGCTGACTTCTAAAGACAAACCTTTTCCATCTGTCTTCCTATATATGTCTCATTGTTTTCACTTATTCAATTACACAAATTATTTCTTTTACTACCACAGGAATTGGAGTGTCTTCATCTACTTTACTCCCAGAGAAATAACAAATTTGTGTACTAAAATCTTCCCTGAGGTGAAAAAAATCACCTGTTAGTTAATATTTCAGTCTACCTGAATTCCCTTTTTGTTGATGGCCTGACACTAGAGAGAAGAGAAGACATTCCCAGAAGAAAAGATAAATGCTTCTTTGAGTTTCTGTGAGACTGGCACCTGTGAATTCTTTATCTCAATAGAAATTCTGTCAATGTATATGAAATATGTTTTAAAAGATCAACAGCAGCAAAACCCTAACCGAAAGAATAGGAATATGCCCACCTTTCATCAAGAAAATAACCTTGTCTTAAACTGCAAGTTTACACTGTGTATAAATAACACCCTCTGGCTTATCAACAACAAATTAAACACGTTACAGTCTGTATTGCTGTATAGTTCCTTGTGATGCCTTGGTTTCAGTGGTGATCATGTTAGGACTAGTTCAAAATTCAACAGATACATGGAATATCATATTTGGAGATGAGGACCTAACGTAGAGATGAAAACATAACAAGAAAATACCCATACATTGTGTCTGCATGCCTCCTCTTTAGCCTAGCCTGACATTAAAATGGTGGAACCATGATGTTCTTCATTTACCTGCTCCATTAGCGCTAAAACATACCATATGAAGACAGGTTTTGTATCTTAGTATATGCTGTACAACACTCCACTGTGTCCTACCCTCCTGTAATTTCTTGTTCTCTTTTTTGAAAGAAGAGACTGGAAGAATTCTTGATTTCGTCGATAAACAAGACTGATGCTCAGAAAAATCACTGTGAGATAATGCAGCTCTGTGTTATTTCAGTCATTTACACACCAGAACATCAAGCTGATAGAAAAGAGGTATATTAGAGAGAAAGATCATCCAAGACCATTAGAAATTTAAGTTTTAAAAGAACTGTTTGATGTACAGTTCTTTTATTTTCCATTCAATTGGCTAGGTCTTTTTTTTTTCTTTAGACATGTTCCAATGTCACCTGGGTTCCTTTAGACTTTGTGTTTTACTTTCAATCAGGAATAAAAATTGTATATATATGTATTTGAATGTATGAAATAATCTCTTTACTCCTGCAGATTTTTCTGAAGAATGAACTTCTATAAATAGGCTTTGATTTGAGATGCTTAATTCAAAAATTTAAATAACATAAAGAATATTTTCCCTTCAGCAGCAAAGAAACATCATACTAAATCTACACCATTTCTTCAAGGAAAGGAAAAAAAATGTGTGTAAGAGTAATCTTTGGTACCAAAAATAAGGGCACCTTCTCATATGTCTTCAAATCTGAACACAACAGAAAAACTTCCCTTTAAAAATGATCAAAATGACCTCTGAGTGATTCCATGTAGTGGGTATTTACAGCGGTATCTAAAAAAACAATTGGGATGTTAAGGGTTGTGTGACAGCAGGATACAACACAATAACAACTGATAAAATATTTGATGTTTCCCTCCAACCTCCCACCCTTACGAATTTTTTTCCTAAGAGGATTCTGTAAGATATATACTTTCAATGATTCATAACATCCTCAAAATTCTTCAAGGGCTCCAATACCCAAAAGCAACAAAACCCAACCAACAGCAATAAGAAAAACAGCAACAAAAAGCCGAGGTTATAATACAAGATCAGAAACAGTCCTCTGACTGAAGGCATTTACTGATTTGTTTGATCTTATGGACTTCACTTTCTCTACTTGATTCCATCATGATATTTTCTGCCAAAGCCTGGTTTATTTGCTCAAGAAAATATTCCATCTACTGAGGATTTCTTCTGTGGGCTGACCGCAGTGGCAAGTCAGCAGTAAGCAGGCTATATTTTTCTTCTTTAATTCATGATGAATGTGTCACTGGATCCTGTAAACACTACTGAGTATACATTCAAGCTTTGTTCTTAGTGAAAGTGGCACTTACTTGAACCCTTGCAGTCAAGATAGCTTAGTTATATAGCACTTTACAGGTATAATAGCTGGTTATGTACTTCTGATAAAATTGGTTTTTCTGATGGCTTAGTGGGTATTGAAACATATCCTCACTGGGATCCCATTGCCATTCCACAACATCTTTATGATGAAGTGTGTATTATGTACTTCTTACTGTACTTTACATGTGCTTTATTGCTGTACGCATTTCCCTGTTGTTAATTTAAGTGCTCCTCTGTTATGTAATACATACAACGTTTTAAACTCTAACGGCATCCTATGAGGACTGGCATTAGAAAAGTACCGATACTTCAGATCATCATAATAATGATACTTGACTGGTTTTCCATGTAAATCCTTTGGGAACGGCCAAAATCCATACAGATGTATTTCATCACAAAATCTGGTGGCAAGCGTATACATGAGGAGACCAGTGCTGGGTCGTTTAATGTGGACCTTGTTTGTCAGCCAATAGCTGCAAAGAAAGAAAAAGTACATTAAGAAACTCTCATACAACCTCACGTGAATAAATCCTTAGACTTATTGTTTCTATTATGCATTCATTTTACACTATAAAAAAGCAAAAGTTTCCTTCTTCTCCCTAAACTGAGATCACAAATGATGACACTGTTTTGGCACACCTTTATTCCACCTAGAATAACAGAAGTGAGATCTTATTTAACACAGTGCAGAAGAAAAGCTGGCGACCTAAGCTTCTTAGTTCAAACTTTAACCCTAACAAGAAGTCACGGTGCCTGCAAATGCTACAAAACTGCAGTTAACCTCCTCAGCCAGATCAGGGAACAGTCTCTTGCTATAAACTTTGACCTCTTGCAGTATCCAATTTACCTCATCAAGTCAGCCCTACACTAAATATTTGATTAGCCTAGTGATTACTTCGCGGATTGCTTGTCTAAATAGAAAGGAATTGGAAATAATAAACATAACACGTTAAGAATGTAACTTTCAGAAGTAAACAGAAGTGAAGCTTTAATTACTTGGCTTGTGAGTAAGGAGGTAAAGCTTGCATTTGCTAACAGCAATCTCCAGAAAAGCAAAATCTTACACTAATAATTTTAAAAGGTTTTGTTTTGTACTCAGCAGCACACAGATCTGACTGAAGCTATGGAAGTTTTCCTGAGCCAGTAACAACACGTCTGGTTGTGTGTTTAGAAGCTGCAGAGAGTTTTCAAAGAGGCAAACAGCGGGTAGGTGCAGAAGGAACACGGGAACTGAACTGGATTGTGGCACAAAACTCACACTGGTACCTTCAAAATCTGCCACGAACATTGTTTTATATCCCCTGTCTAAAAATAAAACTTCATTAAAATAGTGCCAGCCTATTACTTGTAAAACACTTCTCCCAAGCCTGATTAAATGTAAAGTTTGTTAGCACTTTACAGAAATAAAAAAGGGTATTTAGAAACTTAAACCTGGTCATTTTGCTGGTTCAGATAAACAGCAGCCATGCACACAGTTGTACAGGTCAAACTGTGGGAACAAGTGGCTGCAAGTAAGGGAGGTAAGCAGTTTGTTACACAGCATTACCATACAAACCTGAATCATTGCATTGTATTACTATATTCTTTGTTAGTTGTAGGCTGTGAATTGTTTCTACCGTAGCCTAGAGAGCGGGTCAAGGGAGATAAGCCTCATCAGACCAGAGTTAGCCTTGTGCTAAACAGGGTTACAATAAGGCTGGAACTCTGATTATACAACCGGATTGCTTTAAAGGCATTTAGCGGTGTAGCAGGAGGAACATCCCACCCACCACTATCAGACAGGATAGCAAAAATATGTCCTTAATCAAAGCTTAAAGTGTCTTAAAAGCATCAGATGCTGTGCAACATTAAAAACAGTCATCCCATTGAAACTGGCCTTTTCAGTTTCACTCTTTGCCAAAACCATAGGGCCTAAAAGCTGATGTCTTTGAATCACAGATACATATGCATGTGAAAGATAAATTTTTTTTTGCATTGTATTCAGTTTCTTTTTTGAAAGCTGAAGGAATCTGCAAGCAGAAAGCAGTTCTAGGCTGAGTGATTGCTTCTCCAAAGCCAACAGAGGGAATGACTCAGAATTTTGTTTGGCTGTAAAAAACAGGATGGTAAAAGCGTATTTAATGAGCAAGTGCAATGGAAAATGGTTACATGTACAAATGACAAATGTATTGCATATAATTTTTTCATTGTTTTCATAAACATGAGTTTTCAGACAGAGGTTTCTGAGAAAAGATAAGTAGTTTGCTTCCTACTCTGAAAAACTGCAACATTTTAAAACAAGTCAAAGGAAAGACTCCAATTCTAGAAGATTTTTTTTTCAATGTTTGCTCATAGAAAAGCTACTGAAGAAACAAATCTGACCACTTTTGGCACTTCATATCACAGATAGAGAAAAAAAAGATTAAATGTAGAAACTGGTATTTGTTTCTTCAAAAGTCGGTGCCCGCTCTAAACACGCACAGTCAGCCATCTACATGAGTGTCTCTAGCCAAACAGCAATCAAACCTGATGCATCTGGTACTACACGGCACAACTGCTATCATTCCAGCTGAATTTCACCTTTCCAGAAATAGGATGATCACAGCAGAGAATGAAATTAATAGTAAACAGGTGGATCTAAATATTTGAAAAGGACTCTACATCTTACTTAAGAGTTTCTGTACAGTAGTAAGTATGTCAGGAAGGAATAAGGTGTAATAAAGAGCCTCTCCCAATTTTAGAATATAAAAGCAAATCTTTTCTTCTGCTTGTCATATTCAGATATCATACAAAAGGGAATTTTAACTGTTTGGTTTCTCTTAAAAATGAAAAAGATATCCAAACTCTGTACTCAAATATGGTACTTGCTGTACTTACTATCGAAATTTTCAACTTGGGAACAATCCTATTTCAGATGAAAAAAACACAAGTAATGCAATGAGTGAAACGGTTAGAGGCGTTCAGTGCTCCAGGCTGAAGCTTCCTGCAGATCATTTGATCTCTTCAAATCTCTGGCTCCCAACCTCTGCTTGAATTGATAAAATTGGTTGTGTGGTGTAAGTAGTCTTTGTGATTTTGGTCCTGAAATATATGTGTCATCTTCTTAGTCAAGTAGCTACTCTAATATGAAAGTTGGTTAAGGCTGATTTTTAGAGATTGATTGAGGTTGTAAAGGCTTTAACCAATGAACATTTTTGCACCTGCTTTCTGTTTCTGCAGTTTTGTTATAACTTTTTAACAGTTTTAAGCCTAAAGATACCCTTCTTACCTATCTATCTGGGCTGCACTCATTTTCTGTATAACTAAGATTACAATGTGAGGGAAGCAACTTACCTCAGATCCAAAAGAGAATCTCTTTTTTCTCATAACTAATCTCTAGATCTCCCATGACCACTTCCTGATTTTCAGGCTGGATAGAGAAATAAGTTTAATTGACAAAGGAATAGGTGCATCTTGCATGTTAGAAAATTGAGTCTGCTATTTAAGCATCACTATTAAACCTGTAAGTGGAAGGCTGTAGCCACACAGTCCACCAATACAGTGCTCCAGTCAATTGTTCTCTTGAGAGCTGTGATAAAACAACCCCTTTATGGGGCCAGACTACTGAATTATTGAAATGTACCAATGTGTCAACACACTTCGTTTCTGTTATATCTATGACTTGAAGTTGAGTAGCTTCAGATCTCACTTCAAATTAGTTTTAATTACACGGCTGATGGTAACTTAGTAAAGACACTGGCAGTATATCATGACTTTCAGTTTAACACTCAGAAGTTAAAAATTAACCTCCAGTGGTAAGTGAAAAACACAGCACCACTAAACACAAAAAAACCCCATGCAAGAATAGAACTATATAAATGAAAGGAAGGCCAGTTCAGTACTTAATTAATTTAGGTTCATGTATTTGATTTTTATAAAATTACAATTAATAATTATCAGGATTGCAACAGGTAAGTAAAAATAGCACAATACACCATAAGATTAAAGGACACCCTGATAGCAGGGGATTGCTAAAACTCTCTCTTCCATGAGAAGAAGGTATGCTCAAGTAGGTTCTGATTCTTCTATCTATGCCCTTCTGCTCCTATTCCTTGCTTCTGATCTCATCTTGTCTATTTTCACCTCAACAACTCATCCCAAATCCAAGCATCTTTGCCTCCAAAACCTTTTTACCTGCCTCAGACATATTATGTAGTAAGTCATGGCCACACACCTGTAGACCTTCTCTTTCATCCAGTCCAATATGGATCTCTTTTTTACAATCCTTTCTTTGTACTGGGCATACACACGTAGTTTTAAAATTTGAACAGTGATCTCTTGCATGTTTCACTGTACATTACATATAAAAGTGAAAATAATCAAAGACATCTTTCAGTATTTAAGACTGGAGATAAGTAATGTCAATAATGGATTTGAGCCAGCGTTATTTTAATACTTTCTGATGCTTTAGGCATAAAGAAAATGTTTTTTCCTTCCTTTTCAATGCTATGATCTTACTGAAACCTAGTTCTTACATGTAGTTTCACATCATGAATAAAAGACTTGTATGTTTTAATATTCTGTATTTAAAAATGTAATTTTTGGCAAAAAGTCTTCGTTATCTTTACTAAGATAATAATAAAAACTAGGGTAAAGGAGAAAGATTTATTTGTTAAGTAAAATAATTTGATTTTAAATTGAGACATGGATATGAAAACTAAACATCTTAGTAATGACTTTTACCAGATCATTCAGGTTGGAAGAGACATCAGCAGATCTCTAGTCCAACCTCTTTCTCAAAGTAAGGTCCCTCAGCCACTGCTGACAGGACCTGCGCTCCAGCCCAAGCACCTCTGTAGCCCCCAGCTCAACTTGCTCTAGTTGGTCAATATTTTTCTTGTATTAGGGGTGCCCAAAATAGGGCACAGTAGTCCAGATGTGGTCTAATAAGCGCTGAGTAGAGGGGGGCAATCACTTTCCTCACTTGACCAGCTTCGGTCCTGCCAATACAGCCCCAGATGTTTTTGGCCCTCTGCTGCCAGGGAGCACTGATGGCTTGTGCTCTTCTTGCTGCCTGCCAAGATGCCCAGGTTCCTTCCAGCAGAGCTGAACCCAGCCACTCAGTCAGCCCCCAGCCTGTACTGCTGCAAGGGTTACCCCTTCGCAGGTACAGGACTCCACATTTGTCCTTGCTGAATTTCATAAGGCTCCTGTTGGCCTACATGTCCAGCCCAATCATCCAGCTAGATTTTGACCCATCTAGTTGTCCAGTCATCCAGACCACAATATCCTAACGTGGATGCAAGAATATTGTGGGAGACAATGCCGAAAGCCTTGGTACCACTGAGGTATACGATATCCAGTGCTCTCCCCTCATACACAAAGTAGAGGATGTTTATAAAATGCTCAGTTGTTTTACCAGCTAAACTTAGTAGTAGGTGCACAACTGTCTCTTTGTAAAGCAAGTCCTTTTAAAAAGGGGCTTATCTTTGTCAGGTAAAATCATGTTCTTTTCTTTTTCACACTGACAACAAACAATAAATCCTAATTGCTACTGTTAGAAATTAAAAGATTTTCACATTTTCTTGTAGAAGCTTATTTTTGTACTAGTATAAGCAAGCTAAAAACCATGACTTTGTAGTAAAATACTACAGTTTCCTACTACCTAGGAAAAAAACTGGTTTGAAAACTATAATCAGTAGGCATCAGTAGTTCTCCATCAATAGAAAGTTGCACATACCATGGGTGACAAGTAGAGGATAAGACTGAAAATACAAAATAAGCTTGACAGATTTGAGAAAATAAAAATTATATAATTTAACAAACAAGAAATGTAAGTTATGCAGAGAATTGCCTGCGGAGGATGGCAAAAACTCTTAAGGTGGTACTTCTGCAGAGGTGCATGTGGAGGTTAGAACTAGTCATAAACTGCATACGAGTCAACAGGGCAAACTACAGATATCTTTATTGTAACATGTTTGTAATTTGAATATTTGCATGCCAATTCTTGCGGTCCCAGGAGCTGCAAGAAGGCTTTCCACTCCAAGTAAAGAAGCAGAAACTGGAAAGCAACTCTGCCAGGAACCTCCAGTCCCGCACTTGCTGTACCTCCATCAGAATCAATGGGATTACATTGGAAAGTAAGAATTTAAGAATTTATTTCTGTTGATATCAACAAACTCTCAGTCTACTTGAGCTTTGGACTTCTAAATATACATTTGAGTATACTTCTATTTTTTTTAACATTTTACTGTGTATTTCAATCCTCACACACATTCGTCTTTTCTTAACCTCAGCTTACCTCAAACTATTGAACTCAACCTTTCATAAAAGAAATTTGAAATAAAATGAAACCAAATGAAAAACAGACTATGAGCAGAATATAATATAAAACATTCTGTCTTTGATCAGGAGTAACCTTCAGGCAAAATGATTGCCTCCAAACACTGGTACAACACTTCAACAGTTGTAACCAATTCTTCGCCACTGGGGTCTGAAGCAGTTACAATGCAGTACAAGTTACAAATCAGGTGTACTGTACATTGGTCTTAAGCCTTGTGTCAGCAGTAAATTGATATGATTTGTAATGATCTGGAAAAATGAATGGAACCATGAAGAAAAGGAGTATGAGTGGAAAAACTCCTTCTACAGCTGAAAACTGTAAGAAAAGCAATTACAGATGTAAAAGTCTGCCTTGATGAATATGAGATACGTCAATTTTTTACATCCATAATCACCTTTAAAAGATTGCTTTGACACTTACATTTGTCTTAGTATTTACGGAACCTCAATATTTTGACCTTTAAAAATACTGAACCTATTTTCTGCCAGATCAAAATATTACCTATAGTTTAACCTACAGTCAAAACCACCAGACTTTCACTTACGTCTAGCAAGATACCTTCAGATTTATAAAAATGGAATGCACTACTATCAGCATGATTGCAGAAGAAATGTTAATTGAATAGCATGTTGCTACCAGATAATGACTTCTTGCAGCTATTGACAAAAATTAAACTCAAATAAACACATAAAAACATAGACATTTGTTTTAAAAATAGTTAATGTTAAAATGATCTTCTGACAAGACTCTATTACAATTACTAATATATGCAACAATTGATGCCGATCATCATTACATTAAATGGATACTGGGGAATTCAAATGACAATTGTTTACTCTGCTACTGTAGAGACTAGATTAAAACATGAGATGTGCTTTCCCAAGGCTGTACTCAACATGATATATGTTGTCTCAGACAAGGAGAACCTGATACGATGGGCTACATTAAAATATCAGATAATTTAGCATCTTTAACATCTTTATTTGCCATATCTACAAATTCCATAGGATTTCTAAGTATAAATGACATCAGAATTTGGTTGTGTATATTTCAATGGATTTTTAATTCCCTTCTCTGGACAGGATTGAATCTGAGTAAACATATATGTTATAACCCTAAATAGCTCCAAAAGATGATATACCAAGCTCTGTTCACTGAGTGGCAAGCTGATCTCCAAGTAAACGCACTCATACACACCTGCCTGTCACTGAAATTCTGTTCCTTCTACAGCCATTACATGGAGAGAATATTTTTTAAAAGAGCTTTCTGAGGAATCTTATATAGTATTTGAAAATTTAAAATATTAGCATTAATAAGAAGTAAGGTAGGGAAAAAGGATTGTGAGAAAGAAGACAAAACATTTCAGTTACTCAAGACTCTCTGTGTCAGTGGGAGAAGCTAGAGGATGTATGTTGTCTTGATTACACTCTCTCAAAAAATACTGTAGAACAGGACAAGATACAGAAAAAGCAACACAGGTTATCAAAAGAATAACTTCTGTACGAGGAACGAGTAAACAGAGTAGCTTGAAAAAGAGACCTAAGCAGGGATATGGCAGAAAGCTCCAAAATTATGTCATCTGTAAAGAAGGCAAATGGGGATTTAATTACTATTTTAACACAAGCACGGTAACATAAAAACTATGAACCAGGTGGAGTTATTCAGTGGTAGGTCTAAAATAAACAGAATCAAGTACTTTTTCATACAACATGCCATTGAACAGTGGAATTCATCGCAACATGATGTTTTGGATGACAATGGCCAACTAACTGATATAAATTGTTAAAGTTCACAAACACAGTGATGCAGACCAAGCTCCTTCTCAAGGGTTTGCTAAGCTGCTGGCCATGGGAGCACATATCACAGTGTAAACACTTGACATTTCCTCTGTTTCCAACTTTTCTTCTAAGCAACTGTGTTGGCACCTGGCACAAGTAAGACCACAGGCTAGAGAGGGATCTGCTTAAACAGCCATTTTTATGTTCTCGGACCCAGCGTCTGCTTTCTCTAGAAGATGTTAGTTAAAATAGCTTCCTCAAACTCAGAAAAAAGAAAGCCTTTGCTAGTGCTTTCATGTCTTCAGTAGGATTAATCACATCAATGATATGAGCAACCCTTCAACTGACCTTTTCAATTTATGTGAATGTATTAATTAAAAATGCATTATTCGTCCTTTTCTTACTGAGATATGCTTTGGGCAGGAGGAATCTAGAGTGTGAAAGAATTGAAGTGTGAACAATAACACTGAGAGTGTGACAGCCAGCACGGAAACACTGCTGAGTGTTTGTGTAAGATTTACTTTACAGTTTTCAATGTACAGTATTTTGAAATAGCATACACAAAATCCATTTTATTAAAAGGAATAATGCACTTTATGAAGAGCTGAAACACTGCCCAAAATTGTAACTTTCTTCTTAGCAAACTTAATTCACTACATGAATGTTAAGGATTTTTTTTTGTTCGGGTTTTTTTCCTTTACCCCTTCAATTCTTGCTTAAAGAGCAGATTTCAAGGACCACTGAGAGTTTGAACTCGAGAGAAAGAAAAGACCAGCGATATCAACGGTGAACACAGCCATGTTACATACCTTGCATTGCCACAGCTAAATGAGAGCATGGCCAGCAGGCTGCCATTCAGTGTTACCTCCATTGCACAGAATTTTAACCACTGTGAGCATAGTCTTTACTGGCTATGGCAAAATCATTAAGAATATATTAAAGCTCACTTTTACCTGTCTTAAAATAAAATGGTTCAGCTTCCCTGGTGTAGGAGACTATTCTGCTTTGCACCATTGCTGTAGCATGATCTGCTCCCAAAGCAGCTTTAATCAACTTTTGGAAAACCACCTCAATAGGAAAAGGATCTGCTAAGGATAAAGAAGTATCAAAACATAGCATAACATTGCCCTTCTGTTGCCAGTGAATTAAGAAACACTTGCTAAAGTTAAGACTAGTTAAGCCTATGAACTTTTTTCTCATACATAAAAAGATTTTGGTGTAACAATTGGAATCCTCCACAGCCATAAACCACATGCCCTATAAAATATGTGGAAGGATGGGGCAGTAAGGCCTATATATGAAGGAGAAAGCCTTCAGGACTAATTAACAGGATATGTTTAAGACTGGGAATGTGTCTCAAGTTCTGTCTCACTTCTGCAATATCTCCAAGCTATCAGAATACTGTTATTTGAATCCACGCTAGCTCCTTCAGTTTTTGTCTAAAAAAAGAAATTATTGACCTAGGTTTAGAAGGAAGTCACAGGATGAATAAACCTCTTCAACCATTTGATTAAAAGCATTTCCTCAAAGGAAAAGACCTATGCTTCAATCCTTGATGAATCAATGACAACAGCTTTTTATATTAAACATCATTAGTCTCAAAATATAAAAAGCCCATGCTGCAGAGTCCTTTATTCTTCCTTCATAAACAAGGACTTTCAAAATTGCCCACATATTTTTTGATTTTAAAGTAGAAGCATTCCAGCAGGACAGAGAGACGACATCCCTTTCCCCAGAAAAGCCCCCAAAAGATATGGGGCAGGGCATGACTGCAGAAAACATGGGCCTCAATCTGGTCAGATGGGGGAGCAGGCAAGTTTAAGCCCTTGCAGGTGCTATGTACCCTGTGCTGCAGTACAAAAGGAGAATGAGCGCCATCATCTCCCATCTGCTTAAGTAACTCCTGGAAGAAAATAGCAATGCATCTGTGTGAAAACTGATTTTTAACAGGCACAGGGCCTCCTCAGTCCACACCTACAAGACCAAGCTCTTCTTACAAGGCTGTGAGAAAGTCAGGCTGTCCATACCTCTGCAAAACTTAGCACTGAGGTACCTGGCACCCTGCTCACTGCTGTCATGACCAAGACATTCCAGACATGAACAAAAGTTAAACTCTACGACCAAAATTCTAAATTTTAGAAAAATCCAAGCTGTTTCCCTAAACATTTATGCCTGTACGCAAAACTGCTTGTACAAAATGTATTTCAACTGATGCCAGACCATTGTCTTCACTTAGCCATGAAACTTTGCTAAATGCTCTTTTATTTTCACACTATAATGAGGTACACTCTATCTGTGAAATTGGTTAATGCCTATGTACCCAGATGGATATAAAGCCATTCAAAACCTACTAGAGTAAGTAGAGCATTGACTCTTTGTCAAAAAGGAAAAACTTTCTAAAAGATGCTCTAAAATTTCAAGGAAATATCAAGGTTTCTATTAGAAACACCCTCTGTGTTTAAGTTGAGCTTCGCTTGGTTTGTTCCAGCAGCAGATAGTAAACCCCCGCAGAAAAGACTTCAAGCAACAGGAGTTGCAAACCTTACAGAACAAAAAAGAAATTAAAATTAAACCAAATTTAAGCAATAAACAATACACATTTATTGCTATTCAAGACAACATGATCCAATTAATTCTGCAATTAACCCACAGAAACAGCTGCAATACTTATCTATGTATATTTTTAAAAAGCAATTTAAATTCTCTTGAAAAAGACGGTATGTGGGAAAGAAAACAAAGATTTAACAGCTAGTTCACTTTAGATTTCACTGATGAGAATAGTTGCCATCAGCGTAAATAGTAATAGTGTACTAATCTCTTCCAGAAGGGCCTTAAAGAACCAGACTGTAAAGGAATATCTTACATTAAATTTCAATCTTCAGGCTGAGTGAAAAGAACAGGATTGCAGAGATACTAACCCAGGCCTGTATATCTTTTTTTTGCAATAGTATGTTACACCTGGCACTGAGAAGAAATGTCTCCAAGTGCTGCTGTGAAAAGAGAATTGATGCAGCTTCCAAAACACTAAACATGTCAAAGTAAGAAAGTGATGTCTATTTTCAAAACACAGCCAAGGTGTGATTGAAAATGTTTTGCTTTCATTCCATGAGCAATAAACTAATGATCAAACTGGCAACACAACTTATCTGGCAATTCATAAAGATACTATCATTAACATTATTCCCACACAAGCTGAATACAGGTATTCTGAAGGCAAAAAATAAAATTGTTTACTGCACTTCTAAATCTATTTTGCAATACATCAATAGCCCTTTTGAAAACACATACTGATTTCTTTTAAGGGACAATATCAGTGAAGGTCCACGCCTGTAACCCTTTGTACAAGTGACTCTCAAGTGGCTAAATTGACTTACACACTGATATAACTGTGTTCAAAAAAAACTTGTTTAAAGATAAGGGACATGGGATTGCCAAGGACATTACACGTGAGGAAACTGATTCATTTTGATTTGAGTGTTACTTACATGCTACTGGCCTGTCAAATGTTTTGAACTGACTTCAGTGTGAAAATGCTATGGCGATTAGCTTGCTAGAAGAGATTTCTTGATAAAATAGTTTAAACTCTTATGTGAGTATTCCTTGATATACAGAGAATGTCTCTCAAGTCAGATACTAACAGATGGGTAAATTCTTTAGCATCAAACATTAAAAAAAGCTAAGTGAGTTTAAACACTTGCTAAAGTAAAATTACAGAATATTTTCCTGTACCAAAAATCTTACTAACATTTTTTAGTCAACAGTTTCTGTCAAGTCACAGGGTCTCAGAATGCCTCACACCACAATCCATCCTTAAAATCAGTCATAACTATGAAAGCATAGAGGTGGTAGGCTTGCTTTCTTTTTTGAAGGGTGGGGGAACTGTTTTGTCTTTACCATGTATTATGTTTACTTCTACAATATAACCAATATTACAACGCAAGGTAGAAAACTGTTTTTTAGAATTATATCTGCCTTGCAGTGCTCCACAGTTTTATCACCATTCCAAAGCAGAGTGGGCTGGGCAAAAGGGTACTTAAAATGTTCCCAAAGAAAGTTACCTGGATTTTTGCTCCCCTTGGAGTCAGTGACTAGGGCTACTACATTAGCAAGCAGTGGGGACCATTAGGAGTTGCTCTGTAGGGTAAGACAGATGGTGCTGAATACAGGATGTCCACACCATACCCATTACAAGTTTTTTTCACCACAAACTGAGTTGGGGCGTACTTGGTGAGCCATAGGAATGCCCCAGTTTATTTTAATCTGAAAATCGTGTGCTTTAAGACCTTTTCATGACATAAAGAACAGTAAAAGAGAATGATCAGGGCATTTACTTAAAAAATGCCTTCTGATGCAAACTGAAAACATTAATGTAGAGACACCCAGTGACAGCTATTGACTTAAAAGGTAACAGAAACAGTCTCCAAGATATTTCCTGAAGACTGAAATTAGCATGTTTGAGCAATTCTTTGAGGTTTCTCACTAAAACTGGCCTACTGTACTTGAAAAAGCAACACCAATTTTTTTTTAGTAGTGAAAGTGATGCCCCTTGATTCTTATCAGAGACTACATATCTGTCAAGAAGGGAAATTATGAGAAAAGGTGCCAACTCTTGCCTGGTAGCATAGGCTGGGTTTAGCACTCATCAGGAAAGAATGACTGCAAATATGATGTTAGCACAATAGCTAGACCTGACTTGCCATTGTCATGCTTTGGTTGTCATTATGAAGAACAAAGTAAGTAAATAATGGAGAAAAAGAAGAAAAAGGAGTAATAGTGTTCATGTGTGTGCTTGTATGTGAGACAGTGAAATAGCAGTTTTGATGCAGGATATCGTCTAGGAAACAGCTACTTATTTTTCAGGACAATGAAGACCAAAATCAAAGCAATGGAACAAGGACATTTTAAATGTATTGTGATAAAGCTTATCTTAGCTGGAGAATCAGGTTGGAAATAAAGATCACTAGAGAAGCTTGCAGAATGAAACTGTTTATAACAATGCTATTATTAAGAAATTGGGCTTGATCTACTCCAAACTAATTTCTGGTAGGAGGATCATCATGTCCACATTTCCTCTATTCACTTCACAATAACCGTCTTCTCATAGCCTGACTGGATAGGCTGGAATGCATGCACATTCTCTAATGTTGACACATGATTTTTAAGAGCTACTTAACAAGTTCTTTTGTGCATCTGAGAATCTGTATCAGAATTCTTCAGATCCTAAGCTTTGGTCCATTCAACATTCCCTTAATAGCTTCCAGAAGCCAAGGTCACTTTTGTTATTTATTTTTGGTAGAATGACTTTTTTTTCCTGCTTATCATTGGTCTTCTAGATCATTTATTCACTGTCATCTACAATTAGCCACATTATTTTTTCAGCAGTGAGGGAAGATGTATCTTCTCTTACTTTATTTTCATGCTTTTCTCACAATGCAAGTGACATTCATGACAACTTTTGAAATAAGTTTGCTGAGCAAATCTTTTGCTGACATCTGTGGGACACCTTAGTCTTCAGGCTGTGCTTAACTACTCAGGATTCTTACAGAAAAATCTGAATGGGGCTTTTCACAGTTCCTTTTCACCTCCTCCTTTCTCAAAGTGTTCAAGCTTCTGGGAAGTCAATTCAATCACTTCTCTTTTCACTGTGACTTTTAAGCCACAGAAATGACTCACTGTCTCAGGCCACACCATCAGAGCTCTACCTGGACTTGTTACTTCTGTAGCAAGTCATGATCTTTGTACCCGCCCTCCACCAGTCAGTATTCCCTACTGCTCCAAGCATCCTGAGTTTGCTTAGACTGTTGTCTTCCTCCAACTCTCAAAACACCTCAGAAACACTGAGGGAGAGTAGAGGCTACTTACTTATGTAGCTACTGAAAACCGCAAAGAATATCCATAAATATATTTTTTAAAGTCATTTAAGCCCTTAGGAATCCATTTACACCAAAAAGAGCACTGAACCTTTGTTGTGGTTTAACCCCAGACTGCAACTAAGCACCACACAGGCTCTCACTCACTGCCCCCCTGGTGGGACGGGGGAGAGAATCAGAAGAGTAAAAGTAAAGAGTAAAACAAAAGCCATGCGTGCAAGCAAAGCAAAACAAGGAATTCATGCATGCTTCCCATCAGCAGGCAGGTGTTCAGCCATCTGCAGAAAAGCAGGGCTCCATCACACGTAACGGTTACTTAGGAAGACAAACGCCATCACTCCGAACATTCCCCCCTTCCTTCTTCTTCCCCCAGCTTTATATTGCTGAGCATGACGTCACATGGTATGGAGTATCCCTTTGGTCAGTTGGGGTCAGCTGTCCTGCCTGTGCCCCTTCCCAACTTCTTGTGCACCCCCAGCCTACTCGTTGGTGGGGTGGGGTGTGAAGCAGAAAAGGCCCTGACTCTGTGTAAAGCACTGCTCAGTTTACTGACAGCAAACGTGTTTAGTCTTCTGTTGCATAGCGATTTAAACGCTTATCCTTGCTTCAGAGTCATGGAAGTCATCAGCTGACACTGATTCTAGCACAGTATGTGCCTCTGCTGAAAAGTGTTGCTCCCTCGACTTATGCACAAAACCATTTTTAAGAGTGAAACATATCTTCATTTTAGAAGAAGTCAGTTATAAATAGTTTATTTAGAGATCACAGGTGCAGTGGATGTGCACACAGGTACATAGAAAAGGTGCACTAAAATAGATCTAGAGACTAGAAAAGCTAATACGTAAAGAAAGCTAATAGATAAACTTCTGGAGAGAAGGTTTTCCTTTGTGGCAAATCAGCTCCTTCCTGAGGTCTGGTGGAAAGAGGTGTATCTCTCAGTGAGGTGTTCCATGTCTACCTTATTTCTGTGACATACTTTGACAAAAACATACTCCTGCAACACAGATAATGGGGCAAAATACAGAATTCTATGAATTACAGAATCACAGAATCATTAGGCTTGGGAGGGACCTTTAAAGATCATCTAGTCCAATGCCCCCTGCCATGGGCAGGGACATCTTTCACTAGATTAGGCTGCTCAAAGACCCATCCAACCTGACTTTGAACACTGCCAATGATGGGGCATCCGCAACTTCTCTGGGAAACCTGTTCCAGTGTCTCACCACCCTCATTGTAAACAATTTCTTCCTTCTGTATAATCTAACCTTATCTTCAGTTCAAAACCATTCCCCCTCGTCCTCTCACTAGAGGCCTTGGTAAAAAGTCTCTCCCCGTCTTTCTTATAAGCCCCCTTTACATATCGAAAGGCCGCAATAAGATCTTCCCCGAGCCTTCTCTTCCCTAGGCTGAACAACCCCAACACTCTCAGCCTTACCTCATAGGACAGGTGCTCCAGCCCCCTGACTATTTTCGTGGCTCTCCTCTGGACCTGCTCCAACAGGTCCATGTCTTTCTTGTGCTGGGCACTCCAGAGGGGGTCTCAGGAGAGCAGAGCAGAGGAGAATCACCTCCCTCAACCTGCTGGCCATGTTTCTTTTTATGCAGCCCAGGATACGACTGGCTTTCAGGGCTGCAAGCGTATATTGCCAGCTCATATACAAACATATGAAGATATGTTAATGTTTCCTTCCAGTCAATAAATTCTGACATGCTCAAAAAACCTGTTTTTTTCTTTTTGGTTTTTTTTTTTTTTGGTTGGTTGGTTGTTTTTTGTTTTCAATTTGTGGCCATAAACTAGAACCTACCAGTGATAAATAATAAAATTGCATCAATTTCTTTTTGTTTTACTCCCCCCCCCCTTAAAAATGAATAAACTACCTTCACACTTACAGGAGAAAAGTCAATATGTCTGTCTATAAGTTCAAATCAATCTATTTTTATTAATATAGACAGAACCTGCATCAAGTACATTATTTTTTATTATACATTGATTAAAAGCTTCTGGCATTAATGGGCTTTTTTTTTTTCCTTACACTTCCAATAGTTAAGATGACTATTTTTTCATATATTTTACTTCTGCCCCATGGAACTTTTTAAACAAATGGCAATATTAAGGGGTAAGAGAAAACCTTAAAAAATGATAGAGAACACTTGAACAGAGTGACCTTTAGGTGTAAAAACGGTGATCAAAAAGCATGTATATGAATTTATGAGGATTTGAAATGGAAGATGGGAGATGTGTTTAGATGATCCATAAACAGTGAAATCTAAGCTAATAGAAGACAAATGTCTGTAGCAAGGTACAGTAGCAATGATGAGAAAACAGCACAAAAGAAAAAGCATTTGATTAACTAGGAAAAAACATAGAACCGACAAGTTGAATACCTAACCAACTATTTGAAGCAACTATTTGCCATAATTTGATAGCCCTCCTTTTTCCTTTGTTTCATTCTTTCTGCATGAATTCACAGAAGAGAAACTATTTTCCTATGTGTATCCTACAAAGCACAGATACAAACTAACTGATGGATGTTCCCATTCGAAACTTTTCCGTGACTTGTCAATGTAGTAATTCAGCAAGCTTTTTCTTTCTTCTTCTCAACTTCTTTCCTGCTCCAAATGCTAACCCTACAAAGGCCAGGTTACAGCAAAAGGTGCAATCTCGGTTATATGGAAGTTCATAGGTATATTCTGATTTGTTTCAGTAGGGCTTGGGTTTCATCTACATAATCTAACAAAAATCGTTCCTCATGACACCTTTTCATTAACGCTATACCCTCTGTTACACACCTATCTCCCAATTTGCTACCACACAATTACAAAGAAATACCTGGTTGGAACTTCATGAACAATTAGTCTGTGTATAATCTAGAATAGAGTTCAGCTCAATCCTTCCTATGCTCTGCACGTTTGTGTGAAAGTCCAAGCTTTCACTACCTGGCTGTCTTTTATGACCAAGGGGTAAGGAGCAAAACAGCCAACAAAGCTTTTCTGAGTGAGACAGTTTGTTGATTGGAAGGACGCTTCTATCATACAGTCTTACAGACCTACATAATAGCTAGTGATAATAGCAACAGTCCTCTGTCACTCATGACTGGAGACAGCAATACATTCAGAGAATTTCAGTTAATGCTAGTGCTCATGACCAGTGAATATGATAAGCATAATGGGAGAAAGGCGCTATGCTGCTTTGCCTACACGGTTGTGCTACTGTGCTTCAATTAGAGCATGTCTCTAGTATTCCAGATGAACACACGTCTTCAGACCAGTGACTTTAAATAATGCTGAGCTGAGCAGCTTTTCTTTATGATTAAACATCCATTAGGGAACATGTAAACACCTCTAAACTCATTGTAACTGGTTAACCAAATCAGACTTCTATATAAATCTTTAAAGTCTAAAGATTGGAGCACCACTAAAGATTGGAGCACCACTACATCTTCATTCCCCAATCAACAGTTCAACACAAGCAAATAATGCTTACAAAAGTTAAGCATACTGACAGTGCAAGCAAAAAACTTTGGCAGGAAAAGTAGCATTGGACTTCCATTCTGGAAAGCACACTGGGCCCAATCCTAAAAAAACAGCTATAAAAGTAAGCAAAAGAAAGCAATTGCATTTTAAGTAAACGGGGCTAGAAATGTAAGTATGTTTTAGAGGGAGTCAATTGCTTTTTTCCCTCTCATATATACTGTAAATACTACTTCCTTCCTTCTCTAAAAAGAGTATTGGCATTAGTTTGGATTAAACAGAAGTGATGAACCAGAGGGATGAATGGGAGGAAGAGAAAAATCATCATCAGATTGGAGATGGCACAAGAATATTTTAATGGTTTTAGAGAAGGAACTACCTTTGCCTTCACAACTAATTTTCTATTCAGTAAAATAAGACTAGCTACAAAACTCTTTCACACACAGAGGTGGGGGAAATAAGGCAAAAGAGTGAAAATTTGGGAAAGTGACAGACAAAAGAAAATGTGTAGTGTCTAGAAAACCAGCATTTCCTCACAGCAAAATGAGAAGGCAATCACAGAAGACAGGTATTTTACTTCACTGAGATTTTCAAGTTTTTAGGACACTTACAGCCTAAGCTTATATTTTGACTTATAATTATGCTGTGTCTGTTTTTGAAGCAGAACTCCCTCCTGCGCTGAAGGAAAAGCTCTGCCCCGAGCAGTAACCACTGCTGGAAAACCTTCCTTTCCTCTCCACTCATCTTCTGGGGCTCCCTTCCCATTCTGGGCTGGCACAAGAGACAACACTGCTGCTCCCTGCTGCTGGTGTATTTCATGGACCTAGGGGTTGATCCAGGCCAATCGTGATGGCAGGCTAGCTTCCTAGGCAGAAGTTTGGTCTGTGGCATCAGCAGGGTTGATACCAGAGGTCAGCCTCCACCTTAAGGATGAAGACAGAAGTCCACATTGCGACCTCTCCTATTGCTGGAGCTAAAACTGAGAAATCCAAGAGTGCGTCCAATTTCACCCGGCCCATAGGGACAATTTTAACAGGCAGAGATCGGGCAGAGTGATAAAAAAGCAGCCTGCTTTCTACCAGCCATATTCCCTTCCTGAATGAGCCTTTATTTATATGTCTCAGAGTAGCGCTTCAAGCCTCAGAAAGGGTATTGAAGCAGTTCGTTGGTAGGAAACCTTGATAATGGCTTGGGTCAGCAAAGATACCTCAGCCAAGAAATGCATTTGACCCATGCCCTACACAGTAATGATGAATCCTCTAATAAATGCAAAATGATAATTTTCCTATTTATTTCATGACTATTAAATATCTATTAGATGATGGCAATTACACAGATTGTATTTCAGCTATGAGAGAAGTTAAGTAATTTTGAATTTTAGTTTCAGTTCAAATAATACATACCCGTGTCATTGAAATAATATGTAATACAACATAACCACATGTTCATGTTAATCTTGAACTTACCTGCTTTGTCAAACTGTGCCCTGGGGTCCTGACTTTTTCTGGGAATTGGTGAGGGCGTGACAAAATGTTCATTAAAAATTACCACGTGCAAAGCTATCTCCCATGTCAAACATGGGCAATTGGAGTGGAAAAGGAATTTGGTTTGTAACAATATAAGATTGCGACTGATGGGATAAGACTCTTCAACCACGCAGCCAATGCTTCTCTAGGAAAGCTGTGTCAAATTAAGCACAAGGAGAAATCTTTTGCCTGAACGAAGATGACAATTCAACTAAAGGCTAGTAAGGGAAAAAGAACAACGTAGTCTTACTGCAAAGTTATAATAATAGTAGCATGCAGCAGACTAACTGGTGGACATTGCTAAGTGCTTTGAAACATACAGGTAACTTTGGTTTAAATTTATAAAATATGCATTACAAAAACCTATGGAATTCCTAATACTTTATGAAAGCATTACTACAACTTACAATTGATTAGCATTTTTCCTATGAAAATTGCAACAGAATGTTACTGGAGTGGTGCAATTGAAGTTAATAACTTGCACTAATTCTAGCTTTCACCATTAGATCTAGTCTTTCCTACTGACGTGAATGTCTGTTCTTACACCAATGCCCAGTAAACATATTTCTGTAACAGAAAAAACCCTAACTAACTAATTTTCTCTCTTTTCAAAACAATGCAAATGCTATCACGTTCAGAAAATTAAAAAAAACAAATACATGAGGAATAAGAATAAAATGCAGTGTGTCCACTCTATTAAGGAATTAGGAACACAATAATGGAAGGACCTACTCAAATTGTTAAATTCTGTCTTTGACACTTCAGAAAACCTTGGAATAATTTATTTGTTCCCCAGAACATCTATTCCACAGGTCTGTATTCTTGAGAGACCATTTTCTAACACCTTATATCAACTGTTAAATCTACCCTAAAAAAGACAAAAAGACACCACTCTGGGACATTCTGCTCCCTGTTGTGGAATATTGTATTTTGTATCCCTGCAATAGGGGGAAATTTGTAAAGATGATCCCAGGATGAGGACTATGCCCTGTACCATGGAGCATTTCAGTAATGGCACTGATACTGAAACTGATGTTGAAAAATGTAGCCTGTGAACTTAATATGGTCAGGATGCTCTTTGCTCATTGGACTGATAAACAGGTTAAAACTGCTTTCAGCTTGTGCCCAACTCCCCTTGAAGGCTGAAGTCAATAATGTCTAACATCAGGTCTGGATAGATGCAGTAAAACAACATGTTCAATGCTATGTTACTTGTTAGACTAATTTCAACTATATAGAAGAAAATCTTCTGACCTCTTTTGATTTAATCAATAAAATCTGAAGTCTCCCTTTTAGAGATTATTATATAAAATATCCATTATAGGCCCTTAAATTTGGTCAATGCAATGAACCAGAGAAGATTAATCAGATAAAAAAGCTATTGATTTTACCACAATAAATCCCACAGCTGTCACTGAATTAACCAACCACAAGAGCCAGGCTTCATACAAATAAAAGTGAACTACTTCAGTAAAATAAGGAGGTAGAAGTTATTCCTTAAGATCAAAATTCCACAAAACCTTTAAACAGTTAAAAAGCATTCATTGAAGCATGTGCAAGCATGTGTTGAAGAACGTGATTGAAAAATTTGCTGCATCACAACTTAATGTAGAGCTCAAAAGTGAGAGATCGCCTTAATAAGTCCATTAAATATGAAAAGCACACTGAAAAAATACACAGGAGTCCACACGCTGCCATGCCAAAGGACCAGCGCCTTTAAAGAACAACTGTTCTCACTTTTCACATCCTATTAAACTCCAGCTTCACTGCAAACAATGCCAACCAAAATGCCAATTAGCAGCAATGAGATGTGATTGGAGTTCTGCCAAGCCCACCAACTGGTTTCACCAGGACATGTAATAGACCAAGAAAAAACTGTTTTCAGTCACTGCTATACTTGATTAGAAACAAATATATGATACCCATGTGAAAGGCTGCAGATCCCACTACTAATTTTACAAGCAATAACTTCCCAACAGAAATTCCTGTGGTTTTCAAGTAAGGAGATTAACAGATGTTTCTCCTCCAGAAAGATTTCCTGTCTTTAGCTTGCCTTCCTCCAAGATTTGCTGACACGACAGCCTTCTGCATCAATTTATCTTTTCTATTACATATTTCAGAATGGAGTATAGAGAAATATGACAAAAGACTTTGTCATGACTGGCTAGTATTTGCCAAAAAAATTGAGAGATGTGTCCTCTCCGTTGTATAACTTGTTTTATTTTCTTTCTGTGAGTTTCATGCACTTTAAAATGTATAGAGGCATCTAGCAGGTAGGTGTCTACTATTATTACTGCTATTATAAATCAAATAAAGAAAAAAAGGAATTATGACAATCCTGAAACAAATCAGCTAGCCAGTTCACTAAACTGTAAGATTACAATTAAAAAGAAAAAAAAAAAAAAAGAAAAAAAGGCTGTGTAAATGCATTTTAAAAAAATCTTTTAAAAGGAAAGGAAATACTTGTCACTTTCTTGATTAAAGCCTTTAAGTAAAAACTGAGCTGTCTCACTGTTACTTATTATAATGCTAAAAGTCATGGTATATTCCCAGTGCTGCTTTACTAAGTTACCATCAGCCATGTAATTTGAAGTGAGATCTTCAGCGTGAATTCAAGCTACTCAACTTCAAGTCATCAATGTTACAGAAATGAAGTGTGTTTACACATTGGCACATTTCCCAGATATTTCGTGCCCAGAACTTGCTTTGCATATTACAAACAAGTTTATAGAAATTGAAAACAAAAACAGAAAGACAGATTTCCTCTTCTCTTTCACCTCTGTTTCAGAGGATGATCATTGTACCAAAATAGCAACAATGGCTTAGCAATCTCATGAGTTAAAACCAGAAGATTTCAGGCAAATTTTGCACTCTACAAAGCCTTTCTGCATTACCCTTGTCAATGAGAAGCCTACTGCTCTCTAAATGGATTCAGTAGGAAAAGGACAGATGTTCACTACTAACAACATCAGAGAGTTGAGATTTCCAAATGCATCAGGCAAATCTTCCTCTACCCATATTCTCTCAAACGCCTCCTTCTTCCTCCCCAGAATTCATTCAGTTCACCTTCTAATTGACTCCACAGCCAGCCAGAGTCATCTCTATGGATATACTCCCACTGTGAAACATCCCTGGGGACTCAGGGAAACCGACAAACTACAGTGAATCAATTTCTCTATGAAAACCCACGACAAACCCCTTGCAGGCAGCAGAAATCCCAATTGCCATCAGTGGTCCACAGGTCAAGCCCTGTGTTTTGTTTCCAGTGCCAGCTTACAGCAATCCCCTATAGCCAGCCACGCTGCACCATCTCCTCAGCACACAGTCTCCACAGCATGGCTCACAGCTACACTTGTGAGGTTTCTTGCAGCCGTGCAGCTTCCCATCTGATGCAGGCACGTGTACCTCACTGTTTTGAGAGGAGAATACACTGCAGCATTGACGGAGAGTTTCCCTCCTCAATCCTGTCTTTATCAGTCCTCAGGGTTTCACTTCAGTGATTTTAAAATGACTGCTAGCTGTGCAAAGAAAGATAAAAAGAAACACTGACATTATTTGCTGAAAGCTTCTTGTAATTGAGAGGTACGTTCTGTAGTCTACCTTCTCTCTCTTGCATCTTCTTCTATACTCTATCCTTTAGAGACTAAAGGTAAGAAAGGCCTTATCAGGAAAGTTCATGCCAAACACGAACCTTTCAAACAGTTTGCAAAGCCCACAGATGGATTTTACATTGTAGGAGCAGTCTGGAACAAACAGGAGGATACTGCCCTCTTAGCCCTCTTAGCCCTTCTGTATGTTACATTTCATTTGAAGATTTTGATATAAGCATAAGTTGTGCCACCTGTTGGTTTCAGTATGACTCTGATACACCCACTACTTCCTCTCTGCCAACACTTCTGATGAGTGTGCCCACATTTACACTGAAACAGAAAAAATAATAAAAACACCCTCATGAACCTCCAAAATGTTCTGAAACCAGCAGTTGCACTTGTTCTCAGTAGGGTCTTACCTCAGATCCTTTTACAGGTCATCTTTGCTTGCAAGTTGTAAGGGAAAATGATTACTCATTCTGGTTGGAAATTCCCCTGTATCCCACTGCTAGCCAATAAAGTACAACTAAGTTTAAAATGAAAGGCAAGTTCTAGCAATAACTTTCTCTAAGACAATTTTCTTTGACTACTTCACTAAATATATGCTTCAAAAAATGCAAATGATGACTCTTGTTCCCACTAAATACAGAATGGAAAATGTAAATAAGCTGTCTCCATAGTGCTCATGAGGCATATCAACTATTCTTTCAATACAGAAATATCGTTTAAAAAAAAAGGTAGAAATAAAAGTAATGATTTTTTTACATTTTAGAAGTAGCGATTATTTTCTTGATTTTTCATGTGGCCCATTAATTCATTTGTTGAAGACTGAAGGACAAATCTCAAAAAAGGATTTCAATACAGCAACCTTATCCTATGAAACTCATAATGTGAATCCACACACACGTTAATCTCTTATACATGTATAGACATGTCCTTAAGTCTACACATGAGCGTAAGGACAGCAGGACACTTAAGAACAGGATTCACAGGAACAACCTCTGCTGAAAGAGATGCGTAAGACAGAATGCACAGCAGGGCAGAGACTTCAGTCCAGTCTGGGAAGGAAATGATGACTGGCGAGAGATTTAAATCTCATTCCATCTGAAACGCAGGCACCTAGCATCTAACTCAACTATTGTGTGCTTTCTAACACAAGGAAGCAGAATTCAGACCTGTCACCTGATGAATCAGTTATTTTCTTTCAAAACATGTTCTCTGGTTAAAACATCACCATGCATGACAGCGCTGACCTAACCACCTGGCCTCTTTATCTCCCAAGTGTCTGAAATACAGCAATGCTCACCCTTTTTCTCACTTTCTAACTCAGTCTCTTAATTCTTTGATGTAAACTGGAACAAGTTAGTAGGCTTCCCTTAGTCTCTGAAAAGCCTATACCTGGCTGATGTAGCAAATACACAAATTCCTTCCCTCCATGATGAGGTGACCTTGGCCAGCAGCCAAGCACCCACACAGCTGCTCTCTCGCTCTCTGCTCCCTCCTGGGTGGGATGGGGGAGAGAACAGGAAGAGCAAAAGATCAAGATAAAGACAAGCTTACTAGGTGAATGAAAGAGGGGGGAAAAAGACAATCACCCACCACCACCCACAAGCAGACCAAGGCCACCTCGTCTCTCAGCAATGGCCACCTTGGAAGACAACCCCCGCCATTCTTCTGCTACCGCAGTTTTATTGCTTGCTGAGCACGACCCTACATGGTATGGCATTTCCCTTTGGTCAGTTCAGGTCAGCTGTCCTGGCTGTGTCCCTTCCCACCTTTTTGCCCACTACCAGCTTACTCACTGGTGGGGGGAGAGTTAGACATGGAGAAGGCTTTAAGGCTGTGCAAGCACTGTTCAGCAACAGCCAAAACACTGGTGTGTTACCAATGCTGTTTTACCCACAAATCCAAAACCTGGCACCTGTATTTTGGCACAGAGCTGCTATGAAGAAAGTTAACTCCATCCCAGACAGACTGAGTACACCTCAGAAAGAGGAATGAACAGGAGCTTTTCTCCTACACAATAGAGAAATACTCTAAACCCTGGACTCCTGGTGTAAAAGGAAGACACCAATTGCTTCCCACAAGCTGGCAAGTGTTTGGAAGGAAGGTAGCCATTAGCCTTGGCATTTGGTAACTTCAGACATAAAATGCCTAAATGCTACTCAGTGCTTCTGATTTGAAGCATGGAAGTCTTTCTCCATATGCGAACAAGACACTTTCAGTTTCCCCCTTGTGTCCTCCTCTACTTTAACTGTGTCTGCCCCCATTGAAAAAGCTCTCTTTTCTCTCAAAAAGTGACATATCTCTTGACAGACCTTGCTAAATCTTCCTGAAACACAATAAAATAGGAGATCTTGTGCAAAGGAAATAAAAGCTCATCCTGAGAAACTTTGAACCAGATGAGGAGGCACCCTCATGGGGTACACAGGCTCTGGAGCCCTGGTAATTAGCTGCTGGGCTGAAAGACACAACCCCGGGGAGTCTCTACTTCAGCAATGGGAGCATCACCTCCTGCTCTCCTATTAGGACATGATCCCAGGATCTGACGAACGACTTCACAAAATAGATTAAGTTCTGAAAATCCAAATTAACTGGCATCCCATTTGTTTGTATAACTTATCAAACAAAGCCAGCTCTACTGATGCGTTACGCAAGGGCACAAGGATACTGTAACACAGAACTCCTATTTTAACACAAATATGAAAAACGGGAATGTACTCCACTGAAAAGTAGGGAAACGTGAATTTTTTTCCTAGTATTTTGAATATTTGTATGACATGATGCAAAAGACATGGTCATTTTATATTAAGTATAGTATTGTATTTTTAGCTTAATGGCCATTTTTAAAATCTTTTGTTTTCTGCAGTGATTATTTATTCATCCATGTACTCCAAAATATCTTTTCTTAAGAAATATACTTTAGCAGTGAAGAAAAAAAGTAAAGTCTCTTAGAAGTAAGAGAAGAAACAGAAGTGTTTACAATGTAGATTGCTCCTAGCAATTGTTTCTTTATTAGCAGAGAGCTGCTGGAGAACTATTTGATTTCTGCATGTTTGAGTTTCTCAAAATATTTTTTCTGTAATTCCCATAGCAAAGGACTTTGGGGCCATGGTGAAGTTGTGTAAAAGGTCACTACATTCAAACAACAGCTGTTTGCTTTCACTAATAAAGGAAAAAAAGACTCTGCACTGAAAAGTGACCATAAATAGGCACAGCATACTCTTTACACAGGCAAAACCGAGATTTCAGTGGGCATTCTGCCATGTTTAATGCAGGATCAACTGTAATACTGCTCTTTTGCAGGCAGTAGCAAGGAGGAAATAAGTTGAGCACAGGCAAATCCCACAGGATGTCCACGTGATTGTTCTGTACCCAAAAGACAGGAAGGAATCTTATGTGAGGCAATTTCGGTGATATTGCTGCTGAGTGACTAATAGTTCATGGGATGGCTCCAATAGGGGAAAAAGCCAAGAAAACATTCTTACACATGAAGATGAGTCTGAGAACTTTGTTTTGTGGAGCTGGGAGAGGAAACATGAGAAAAAACTTCTCAGAAAAATACAGTATTGTAAAAGATGGTATTGCTTGATGGCAGGGGGGAGTGGTAATGTAGTGTTCTGCCTCTTCAGCCCATGTCTTCAGATATTCACCAGCAGAAGCAGGAGTTACTCTGGGAGTTAACTCTGGCCTCCACCTAATGTACCAACAACATGCTTAGTCTCGGGAGCCCTCTCTACTCCCTCCAGGGAACTGCAAAGCAGGATTCATAGCAGAAAGCACCTGCTGATCCTACTTTCAGGTTTGATTGTCTGCCACCACTGGAAGTAAACAACAAGATCTGGACTCTAATCCCAGCAGGCTCAGTTCCTGTTTGCCTACTGTTTAATGCATATTCCATTCCATCTGCTACTGAGACCAGACTCTATATAGACACTGTCCACACCTCAAAGAGTATCATCTCACTTGGAAAATATTATTAAAAATAATCCTAATGAAAGAGTTGAGCATTAAATCTCAATAAATCAAAGTTTCTGAAATTTGTTGTTAAATTCAATTTAAAAAAAAAAAACAAAAGTTGTGTGGTTTGCTCATTATAATTACTTTATCATTAACCCTCCTGGAAGTGTCGTTAGAGAGCAAATAAATCCTTTTAAACAGTTAAGGTCTTCACTTATAGATTCTAGTTCCATCTTGAACTGTTATGTATTGATTATCTCAATTATTTTGTCAATAATGTGTGCACAATTACATTAAAAGTTCCATAAAACAGCTTTTAGAAACACTTCATGAAAAAAAATCATGTAACTGCCCCCAAATCACTTTCTAAATCCAATATTCTAACTTGAAATACAAACTCGTTGATCAAGAAGTACAAAAGCAAAATAGAGAAAATAATCATTTGATCTAAATCTACTGAAGAAAAAATCTGAATCCAATGGCCATTTAAGATATGCTATTGATTAAAAAAGTAGTTATGTTGGAATTAATATTTACATAATCTGTTCTCAAAACTTTCAATCCCTCTGAGATTTTAGAGGAGTGGCCATCATTCACAGAAGTTTAATAAGGCATGAAATCTGCAAAAAAGCAATTTCTTTTTCAAACACCACATTACCTTTTTTATGACCCAAAAAATGGACAGGAAAAAATACAGTTTTTCAAAATTATCTCAGAATGCAGTCATTATTCTACTATCTGATCAAGAGCAACTCCCAAATACTATGTGCCGTTCAGAAAGTTTTTTTCATTAAAAGAAAAAGAAAAATAGGAGAGAGAATTTCAGTGTTGTATGTGATGGCAGCAAAACTGCTCTGTTATTACATAAAACAGTACATAGAAATACAGAATTTGGCCTCACTAGATCAGAAGTCTAAGAATATTAATGTTCTGTCTTTAGAAACTGCCTGTGCTTTACGCTTTAAAGACTGATGAAGGAAAAACCTAATTTGTCTCAACAATTTGGCAGTGTGATATATACAAAAAGAAATAGAGACAATACTTTCCAAACCTTGTGGCCATCAGCCTGCCCCCTTCAGCATTAAATGTCTCTATTAATTTGTCAGGCTGGAATGATGAACTTTATTGATGCTTAGTTACTAAATGATTTAGCCCACAATACACTGCATTTCCATATTTTTAATAAAATTTTAGGTGCATTAAATCAAAGAACTCTCAATATCAATTTAAATTGACACTGGGAATTTATTTGTTCTTCCAGAAAAAGGAAGGCTTTATAATTGTAACTTTTTAGGATAGACATCTTTCTTTTTAGGCAGTTTTCAGGCCTTTATCACGGTGTTTTGTATTTTTAGATGATGATTTAGTAGCAATATAATATGTTAAAGTTTCAAATAAAAGCCTCATTTCAACCAGCTGAATGATATGGATACGGTATAGCCCTGTAGTGTACCACATCCACAGGTATATCTCTGGTATAGGAAAAACAGCACGGGTGCGTAAGTCTTCCGAAACAGCTCAATGGAATCTTTTAGCTTATTAAACATACAATTGCACCTTTTATTCGTCTCTGTAAGAATATGCCCTCAAGTTGAGGAACAGTTCTTCAGTAGACCCTCCTGGTATTATGTCTTTGGCATGGTCTAACAAAAATGTCACTGTGTTTAAGTTGGGAGGGTTTCTCAAGATATAAAAAGCAACATAAGACTCACACTGACTCTTGACTGATTCTCTTATCATTAAAATCTAATTTAAAACAGCTCTACGTACCTTCATATAAATTATTATTTAATCCAAAGTACGCATACTCAAATAAAGAGCAAAGCCAGAATGCTTTGGAATTATCAAGGCAAGAAACTGGAAACAAAAGAAGTGAATACTTACTTGGATGGACATTAAGAGGAGTTTGGGGATGTTACAAATATTAATACAGGACAGTGATTGCAAATGCTACATTCCCATGTGTCTGGTCTACGCTTTTGTAGCCTTTAATGAAAATTGTTGAGCTATATTCGAACACAAAGATACAACTATTTGAGAAGGCTTACAATCTACAAAACAACAGCTGCAGATGAAGTAGTTCCCTTGTGATAAATTAAGACAGTCTACAAAAACCGCTACTTGCAGTTCAGCTTTCCTTATCATGCTTTCATCAGTAAATCAAACTCCATCTCCCTGTTACGGCTTAAGAGGCTGAAAGCCTTGCATTCTCACAGTCTTGCACATATGCTCAGGCACCCTATGAAGGAGATAGATGTTCTGCACAGGTCTTACAGTGTGTTTTAACATGCAGGTTTTGTGGGTAGATTTCCTGTTTTCGCTTCTCATTCAACTAACAGCAATCTTCACATTATGTTTATTTTACCCTTTCTGTTTTGCAGCACCACAGGTCATCACTGTTAACATGGCCACAAAGACTTAAACTTGCAAGCAGAGAGCTTGCAAAAGCATCAAATATACAAACAAATTTATCAAATATATCAAAACAAATACACAAAAATAGTTCAGATTCATAAAACAATGAATGTTTTATAGGAACTCCTTTTAGGCAGTATCTCTTCAGAGGCTCATAAATCATCAATTCAATCATAAATTCAACTGATTTAAAATAAACATGGGCACAATGGATAGAATACAGTATTATGAAGATTTTCCTTAAAACTGAGTACGTAAGTTGCACACACTGTTTTAAATGGCAGCAGACTTAGCTGTCCGTTAAACTGAAGTTAGCAGTTGTAACTTGCTTAAACTTTCCCAAGTCTTACTGCTCAAAATGGACTGATTTGATAATCAGGTTATGCAAGTTTAAGTTTTACTTTATTTTTCAAGTTACTTTACTTATTTATAGAACATATTATTTTTTCGCTCAGGCACATTTTAATTTAAGAACAGTTTTTGCTTATTAATTTCTTATACTACCATGGTATTCCATTTGACATTTAAACGTAACAAATCTTAAATAGATGTAATTCAACCTGTAAAGAGATGATACTCCTTCCCAAGATGTAACTTTGCTGTGATACAAAACTCATTATTATGGGCTGGTGTTTTAAGACTGCCTTCTAAGAAATCTAAAAAATATTTGTTCCAAATGTATTACTGCTAACTGTATCACTTCCAAACTTGACTCACGAAGATGTATTCACCTCATGCATCTCACTTTGTAAAGTCAAGAGTTAGACCAAAGATAAGTTTGACTTCTTGTTTTGTTCTTACTCAAATTACAAAAAAGAATAGTAAGAAACATGATGATATTTGGTTACTTCCCACAAGAACAAAAAAGGGAAAGCAAGGTGATTAAACAACACAGTTTGCAGTGGAGGACCTAAGGTTTAGAGCACAGATTCAACAACCTGACAAATTTGTGCAGTCATATCAGATGACACTGCTAGATATAATCTGAAACACAGTATAGTCTAAATTTTCAACACCAATTCTGATGGCAGAGCTTTTGTTGCCTTTCTTTCAGAGAGACAATGTAGGTGCTAATTCTTTTTTTTAAGACAAACCCCTCTAAAGGACCTTCAAGTTGGCCAACTGGAAGACTTGCACATTCTGAATTACCATTCACATTTCATAATTTTGCCCAGACTTAGTAGATGGAAATGAGAACAGCTGTTTGTAAACGGGAAGTAATCTTATTTATTCAGATTTATACACACAAGCAAAAACCACTACACCTATCCATGTGTTATAAGCATTTTGAATACACACTACACCTATCCATGTGTTGTAAGCATTTTGAACACTTGAAACTTCAACACAACCAAGGCCCATAAATAGCTAAAGTGTAACTGTATAATAAAACAACTGTCCAAACAACTATGGAAACTGAGCAACCCAGTAATAAATTAAAGGATTTCCAAAGGATTTCCGTATTCCAAAGGGAATGGATTTTTTTTTTCCAGTGCCAGAAGCATACCACATGAAGAACACAGCAGTTCATCTATTTGAGACATGGCAGAAGGAGAAAAGCATATTCAAAAGTCCTAATATCCTGAAGAATATTTCTAAGCTTTATTCTCGTACTTTCATACTAGATTGGGGTAACAGTTCGAACATCCCCTCTGATCTTATCTCTGCTGCTGTAACAGAAACACCTTTTTAGGCAGATACATAATCAGTAACTGGTGTACAAGCCAATACTAATACTCTACGGCATCTCCCAAAACCCCACAAACAGACAGCATAGTTCAAGGAACTCAAGCTGAATATTACCATACTGTCATAATTCACTGCACAAACAGATATTGCCCTACCGTCATCTTCTGAATGTTTTTCATGCATAGCCCTATATTCTCTTACTTGTAGTGACAAAGACATTGGAGCCTTCATCTGACAGCTTGTATAATTATGGGGTTGAAAATAAAAGTCTCTGCATAAAGCATGGATGCATTTTTTTTTAACAACTAGTTACATTAATGTTTTCAGTGATTCTGATCAATGTTTTTGGATTGCCCAAGCATCTGGCCAAATTCAAAAGGAGAAAGATTGCTACAAAATCATAGAAAGATTTTAGGAAGGAGCTCATTATTTTCAGGTCTGCCAGACTTCATTATTTACATGGTTGTTACCTTCCCCCTATGCTATTTAAATTATATTTTTTATCTCCATAGTCTTGCCCAAAAGAAGACATGTAGCACTTTCATTGTCCTCTGATTTGATGACTCACAGATATTTTTTGAATTCAGACCATTTTTTCATTAATTTATCACTGTAATGATCACAAAAAAGTTTTGTACATAAAAGTGAAAATGAAAAGTTATTGTGCTAATGCATTTCATTATTTGCAGGCTAAATGAGTGGAAGACATTTATTACTAAACAAACTCATTTTATCATAAATGCAATCCATTACAGCAATAATGGAAATATCTTACTCCTTTTAACATTTTACTTGAGCTTTTCTCTGCTTGCTAGGAATTGTAGTTACGAGTTTCATTGTGCCAAGGACAGACCAGTCTTTTCCAGACACTTACCCTCTGACAGCATGAATAAGTCTCAGTGATGGATAGGCAGTTCGCACTTTCAATTTATTCTTAAGGATTAATGCATTAACCCACTCCACATGCTTCTCTCCGCCTTTGACCATGAAAGCAGGGATCCAAAGGACACTGTCATTCAGCATGGAGAGTCTATGCACAAATTTTTCTCTGTCACTCTGATTCCGAAAGCCTCCAAATGCTCTTTGTACAACTGATGGGTTCATGGTAATAAAATCAGATCTAGTTCCCACATCGGCAGCAAACTCCACCACAGGAGCTAGATTGCACCTGAAGAGGAAGAAATTAATGGAAAAATGAAAATAAATATGAAACATTAACTCAGAAAAATGTGTGCATGAAGGGAAAGCTGAAAATGAACATGCAAGCCCATTTCAATTTAACGTGAGAAGAAAATACCAGTCATAATAGGCGTGATAACACATAGCATTTTACCCAACTTAGACACTCATTAGACAAATTTCTTAAAAACATTAAATGTACATAATGCTGTGAGAAAAAAAAGATCTTTGCACGCATGAAAACCATGTCATCATGCTTTAAAATGCATCGACAGCTAGAGTAGCACTTTTGAGTAAGAGTATGCTTTCTAACACCTATTACCTTTCATTAGTGTTCATGTTACCAACAGCTCACATTCTTAAAGGAAGACATGCCAGCCAATTAAAAATATAATTTACACAGGTTAGTCATTGCATTTTTTTTTACAATACAGCATTTAAATATGATTTAAAGTGAACTTTACCCCATGTTAAATGAGTTTGGGGTTTTCATATTATCACTGCAGCTGATGAGATGTTTTGAAATTTAGTATTTTCATTTCATTTAGAAGTGAAATTTTTGGAAAAAAGTATTAATCTTTCCATTTTTCCTTGATGTCTCATTTTCAAACCTTGTTTAATTTTGCAGTAGCTTTGTGCTTTTTTCTAGGCTTGAGAAAAAAGTCTCATCAGGCCTTTGTTCAGCATAGTTTTTTACCTCAGTTATATAAATACATGTATAAGTAATCACACAGAGGCAATATTCTCTAAGGGCAGCACTAGATGCAGGTGACAAAATGCAATTCAGAAATCAATTGTGATTCCAGTGACCAGTATGATCTGACTGAAACAAATCACCTCAATAACATCCTCAGTGAATTAGCCCGTAGCTGGTATGCCCCAAATAAGTATTTGACACAACAATATTTTCACAATTTAATGAATTGCTTTGTTGAGGTGAAAGAAGCTAAGAAGCAATGTTGGAACTTGTTCCTTCAAAACATTTGCATGTTATTCTATTCCTAATATGAACAGTATTCTATTAGTTCTGCAATTCTTTTCTGGTACAGTAAACTTCTTACTTAAGCTTATCCCTTAGCATCTTCTAATGGCCAGATCTCCAATGTAATAAAAATAACTGAAGTCAGCAGGGCAATATTGATTAACACCAACTGATGACCTAGTCCTGACTGATAACACTAATTCCTCAGAACATCATTTTCATTCTGTAATTATCAGCTAAAGAAGTGGTCCTATCTTCTTCAGAAAGAGATGTTCTGAAGACCATAAAGCCTACATATTCTTAGGAGATAAAGCTGTCCAAGCTTCTGATGACGTGTGGGCAGATGTAAGTTTTCTTAGGAAACGGATTTACATTTTTCAGTATTTTTATACATCTATTCCACAAACCACCTGCATGTATTACAGGCTGCTAAGAGTAATATCTTTTAGAAAATTGTAGTTAGGGCACAAGAAAAACTCCCACTGATTTCAATACTGGCTTTGAAAATTGTTTCTAAAAACCTTAATGCATGAACATATAACCTTGAATTGTCAAAAGTTTGGCGTTGCATAAAATCTAAAAATAAAAAAACAAAAAAAAACCAAACTAAAGACTTAAAATCAACCAATCAAATTCACTGAATTACTGCTGCTTTTGAAAATACCTCTTTTAAGGGCAGACTGAACAACATAATGAAGGATTCTTGCACAGCAGGATTTTTTTCAGTAGTCACACATATATGCACATGATGACATCTGTTACTTACACACATAAGACAGAGCTTGACATTGCAAATCCTGCTCTCTGTGTGTCCAACTTTGAGAAGCACCTATGTACCAACAGTACCTTGTTTAAAAAGCTATATGACATACGCAAAGTGTGCACATATAACACAGGCCTTCTGGTTCTAATATGATTCCATGTCTTTTGACAGCTCCTTTCTGATCTGCCAACAGCATCAGTGCCCAAATCTTAAAAGTGTATGCAGTTTGAAATAAGTATATAAACGTATTTTCACCTGGATCCTGAAAAAAATCATCACAGGCGTACCAAATACAAAGTCTACCTACCTCGCATGTCATTACTGCTTCATCAGTAGTATACTTAATATCAAATACTGTATTTTAGAAAGGTATACAGCATACTAGTATAAATTCTTAACATATTGCATATTCAGATTTTTCAAGTATAACTTCAGAAAGTAATGATCAATCCAAATACACTCAGTAACAATGGGGTTGTCTATGAACAGTTATTTAGATTAGTCATATTTTTCAAGCTTTAGTGTCTCAAATTCAACACCTGATTATAATATTAAAGGCAGGTAAAGCATTTTGCTTTCCAGATGCTGAGCACCTCTTAACCTTTGATCTTTTAAAAATTCAGTTATATAAATATAGATTAGTAGGAGAGCTGAAGTTTGAAATAATGTGATAAGAACACCAGCACTTTGAAAGGCTCTATTTTCAAAGAAGTAACTAGATGCTGTTAGCAGTAGACTGCCAAGATTGTTATTTTAGTAGAACACGAATGCAAGACAAGCTCTACACAAATTTCTAGATCTGTTAAATAAACATTACTGACTTAGTTGTAGTTGACCAAGTTACAAAAATATTACCCTCATTAAGCCACTTCTCATTTTCTTAGAGGTTAGTGCTCATTAAATTAGAAGTGCCAATATTGAATAATTACTCTATATTTATCCACAAAGTTGGAAAATATAAAATACCTGCTAAACCCCATCAATTAAAATCACCACATTCTTCAGTAGGGAGTAAATGGAGCAGTTATGTCAGAAGTGTTTCGATAAGAGTTCAAGAGTTTATGAGCTAGTGATTACCCTAAACTGCTAGTACTAGATAATTTATATTTCCAGATGAGTTCAAGAAAATTTTATAGAAAGGTATGTTTCAGGGCTAATAAAACTAGCTATTGTGTATTTGCATATAGACCTGATTATATGTAAGTAGCTTTTGTTACCTGTTTCAGAGCTTTTATTTTAACCTCTAATGCACCTTTATGCTATGCCACAGTTTCATACAGTTGTTGGAATTTTTAAGTTTATTTTGTTAGCAGGCATCAATGATCTTCCATCAATTCTCAGCACTCTTTCAAGAAAACTTCGTATTCAGAGACACACATAAACATATACTTATTTTCTTTTAAGTCCAATTAAGAAGCCTATTAACTGAACAACTTTGAAATAGGCAATGCAATATCTCTTCCCCTGTTATATTCTTTAATTCTAGCTCATCTGTTGTAAGGCACAGAATGTCGAATATATCCACAACAGTGATGAGGAGGTGAGGAGGACTCTGCACCGCAAACTTTACCATTACGTGCCTAGGAATTTGTACACAACAAAAGAAACCTTACTTTTTTTTTTTTTTTTTTTTTAAAAAGTTGTCATTGCTATATCAAATCCAGCAGGAGGAATAGAGGACTGTAATTTACTGAGTTTCCTCTTCTCACATGCTGCATTATTTATACCTTGCAACTGTATGTTTCCTTAAAATTTTACTCCAAAACACCGTTTTCGGCAACATACCATCATCTTCCATTCATTCTATAAAAACTTCAGTACTGCCTTCATGTCAGTCAGCCTGCAAGTAAGAGGGCTGCAGGTCAAAGCTGAGCACAACAAACTTGCTACGAGGTTACTAATACTGAGAATATGAGAACAGTTTGGAATTAACAGTCACAAAAGCACTGAAGATCGACTTGAGCAATTAAGCAAACAGCTGTAAATGTGAGCATTGAGAATATACATCACATTATATAAAGGTTTGTAAACCTCCTTCTCCTGAGCCCAAGCTATTGACCGTTTCCAGAGAAAATGATGAAATGTGGCTTGTCCCAGCAAAAATAATTTTGCAAAATAATGGTTGGCATGAGTTCCTTTGGTTTCCTTTTTTTTCCCCATAAAAATTCACTGTAAGTGTATTCTTCAAAACTAACAAGCTTATGGCTATTTTTTCTATATAATTTTGTTTAATCAGAAACTCTAACTCCTTCTTTTTTCCCTTGCACTAAACTAGCAATTAGAGTCATTATTTGCTCCCTTACTTCTTCTAAGCATTCTCTACAGTAGAAGCGTTCAGAAACTGGTCTATTGAGACAAAGATTGGTACATTTGGGAGAGAGGGGTAGGAAAAAACCTAAGTAAGTGGGAAACATTCATAATCTGTGTGATTGGTAGCATCATAGGCAATAATATGCAAGGTACCTCAAATTAATCCTGCAGTTCCTGTTCTTCCCATGACATCAGCCCAGTCCATATTCAAAACCTCAACGCAGCCATTTCAACAGGGTAGTTAGTCTAAACATACTATCAGGCATCAATTATACAATTTAGGTAATCAGTAAGTTTACAGGGCACCTAATTTATATAGCATTCGTGTATAATCATGATACTAAAAGGCAAATATATATATATAAAAAATTCATAGTAAAAATGTGGCGGTTCCCACATACGAGCTTTCAGTGTGACAGCAGAAGATTTTCGACAGGAATATGCACTGCAATGCTATCACTAAAAAGAGATCAGGGGTAAAAGGGAAAAACGAGTTCATGTATGAAATATCATATGGTATTTGGGTATCTGTAGAATAACTGAGTTCGTAAGATACACAGACCAAAAAGTCTCAGTGATTGAAAACCTGCTTCTTCCACAACCGTCTGTTGCATACATTAGTTACAGTGGGATATATTAAGAAAAAGCGTGGGGAAAAAAGAACCGAACTGCCAATGGCTGGAGTTGCATGCCATGAGAAAAGACCAAAGAATGAGGTAAGTGCTGCTATACCACACCTACATCAAAGTAATCAACCCTCAGTTTGCTGTGATGCCTTTATGGCTCAAATACATCCATAACATACTTAGCCTTTTAGAGAGCAGAGCTTAACGAAGAAAATAATGAAATCATATTCACAAAAATACACTCAAATGAGAAGTCAGTTATTCCACAGAGATTCAGTTGAACTCGCTTGGTCACTAATAAACATATAGCTTATGTATATGCATGCAAATGTCCAATACGTAATATTCATAGGCCACATATCAGCATTATGTTTCAAGTTAATTTTAAACAAAAGCCATAAAAATTTGCTTAAGTAAAAGTGATTACTATTTCCATTTTATCTGACATTGAGAACTAAAAGAATATTCTTCACACAGTAATAATGCAAGAATTGGCCGTGAATCTGTACACTTGTTAATCCTTTAACAATCTGTGCACTTGAGGTTTACAGGTTGAAATAAATATTTTGAAACCACTCTAAAGCCCAAGCTGCATAAAAGTGCTGTAAAACATGCTTTGTTTCATTAATATCTTCTCCTTGTAGAGCAAAGCCAAAAATATCCACCACACAGTATTAACCACATACACTCTGAGAAGCCAAAAAATGAAAATTAGATTGTTGCTGGAAGACATAACATTAAACCTCACTGAAACATAAGGCATTACCTAAACTAGTGTCGAGAACACACCCTCTTTCCTGAATAGCCTGCAAGCCTGCAAGCTTTTATATTCAGGCTCATATCCAGATTCCTGTAAAAATCAAAATTGTAATCTTGAATTCAAAGATTCTTGACACTGGATGTGAAAGTAAAATTCAAGGCTCAAACACACAGGAGGAAAAAAAAAAGGTCAAGTTCAAGGCAGCAGACAACCTAATAGTTGGAGTACCCAGTCAACTTGCAGGAAGCACATCACCCTAATACCTGTGTATATTTAGCACAACATTTCACCTTTTTCTTCAAATAAAGGTGTGCAGCAGCACTGTAAGAACTTTCACATACACACACACCCAAAAAAGGGTGATTTACAAAAAAACCATGCAAAAATCTCCTATCTCCCCCTGCCGAATCTAATGATTAGTGAAAATTATGGATTCTCACATGTTCTGTATACTTGTTTGGCTCCCGATAAAACAAAAAATGCTTCAAATTGACTATGGGGATCTGGATTAGCAGGGAATCCCCTGACATATCCCACTTCATCCCAGCCCTTATCCTCTGCATGGCACAATAGAGAATGTCTCATGAGAGCTGCAAGCTATGTAGAGGCTCATGTACAGCATAATTATGGATTCTATTCACACACAGGAATCACAGCTGTCTTTTAAGATGTGCCATGTAAAGTATACCATTATTGACCTTTTATAACACAAGTCTACAAGAATCCTGAATTTATGACTGCTTTCACTTTCATTAGAAGTTTCATTTTTGTAACATCATCTGCTAATAAATTTCATTACTTCTCGTTGCCGAAACTAGAACCTATACTGACAATCATTAAATTCTTTCTTCCTAGCATCTTCATTAACACCAGTGACTGAAATGCAAGTTATCCTCAATTGACATAGCACAGTGAAGTGAAAGGAAAGGTCTAAGTGGTATTTTAGAAACAGTGGCAAAACACATTATTTACCTCTTTATTGTGAGTCCTTGCTGCAACATTACCCATGAATTAGAGTCTTACTGTTCTCCAATACCATTACTTTGACACCAAAATAAAGAAGAGAATTTCTATCACTCAAAGTTTGTTGCACATGGAAAAAAAAAACCTACAGCAGTGAAATATTGAGAATGATATTTTAATGTGAGAAAACCTGAGAAATGGAACTTAGTCGTTTCCTGAATACCTGTATCTTTGCCTTTTTATGTGAAAATACCTTTACACATTACTATCTATAAAGGGCATATTCTATAGGGCAAGTATCAAAATGCTACAGAAGTGTTACTATTCTGATACAGAAAACTTTTGAACAGTTCTGCAACACAGAAAAGGTTAAAAATAATTTATTTTCCTTCAACAAATTCAGGCAAAATGATCGTTTTCATTGTTTTGGAGAAGCACTTTGAGGTCGTGAGTTTGGAATGTGGAAAAAAGCAGTCGTTTGAACATTCAAAAATGGAGAACAGCAAAAAAGGCAATGTTTAGACTAAGACTGTTCTGAACATCGCCACACCTCAATCAAAACACTTGGTCAATGAACAAACGGATTAATGAAGCTTTCCTGCATTTGAAACTGTTCAGAAAATGACTAAATTAAAAGTTCTGTATTCTCAACAATAGGAGTAAGCAACTTTAAAAGAATTCCATCCTTTTATCCCAGGATAATTATAGAAAGAGGCTAACCCTATGTGCTCTGTATTTGGATGCTCATAGAACACCTACTTATTTAAGAATCCACTTTGGAATCTTTGATCATTTGTATATGGGCTTACAAAAGTCACTTCTTACTGCTGTCTTCTTAGCCTTCTAAACTTACGTCCTTAAATCTCCTCCCATATCACCTACTTAAGAATTAATTTCCTTTTTTTAAAAAAAAAAAAGGAAGTTGCACCGAAGTTGGAATTATAAATGCTTATGGAGGGTCTGGTGGTGCATCTCGCCCCCTCCCCTTCTCCTGGGCCGCTCGTTGATCTCAGAAGTTCCCATGAAACCTCAGCCTTGGTGAGGTTTGACGGTTGAGCGCTCCTCGACCATATCAAACTGCATGGCTAAGGCTGGGAATGTACTCCCACTGCCTGTCCCAGGCGCCATCTTATCTGAGTTGTAGCTCAGTTGAAACAACACTGAAACCTTCAGAATTTTAGTCACTACCAGCTTGGACCGTGGCCAGGATGGAAATTTACAGATGACTAAAGTCAATCATCTTGCGCACCTATAAATGGTGGTCCGAAGTGAGACCCTTTGAGCTCTCCTGGAGCAGCAGCGGGTCGCGCCCAGAATCGCCCTCTGAATGAAACGCTCCTCAGAGTTTACAAACTCTCGAGTTTGTGATACTCAGAAGCCCATCGCCAGCTGGCACGCGACCTGGGCTGCAATGCTCCTCGAGGATCAACCCTTCGCCTGTTGAGAAATGCCAAGACATTTTACGTGTCTATTTCACTGAACTCGAGGCGGATTTTTAACAGGTATATCTCTGTATATTTATCCATCGTTGCATCCGTGTGTGTGTGTGTGTGTGTATTGATGAAAGTACCTGCTAGCAAATATAGTCTGCCAAAATCTTATGCTCTACCTTAGGACTGTAAATGAACCTTAGACTGCTGCTAAACACATAATCTTTAGACATATACCGTTGACCAAGTCTGGGACTAGGGGTAGGCCTAGCCGGGTCTACCCTGAACCTCGTGACTCAATGGGAGGATTTCCTTACCCTTTTTGTATCAGACATATACTGTTGCCCAAGTCTGAGACTCTGAGAATGTACTCCCACTGCCTGGCCCAGGTGCCATCTTATCTCAGTTGCAGCCCAGCTGTAACAACACTGAAACCTTCAGAATTTTAGTTACTACAGCCCTGGACTGTGGCCAAGATGGAAAATTTAGAGATGACTAAAGTCAATCATCTTGCATACCTATAAATGGTGGTCCTAAGTGAGACCCTTTGAGTTCTCCTGGACCACAGCGGGTTGCGCCCAGCATCTCCCTCTGAGTGAAATGCTCCTCAGAGTTTGCAAACTCTCGAGTCTGCGATATTCGGAGGACCGTCGCCAGCTGGCACGCGACCTGGGCTGCAATGCTCCTCGAGGATCAACCCTTCGCCTGTTGAGAAATGCCAAGACATTTTACGTGTCTATTTCACTGAACTCGAGGCGGATTTTTAACAGGTATATCTCTGTATATTTATCCATCGTTGCATCCGTGTGTGTGTGTGTGTGTATTGATGAAAGTACCTGCTAGCAAATATAGTCTGCCAAAATCTTATGCTCTACCTTAGGACTGTAAATGAACCTTAGACTGCTGCTAAACACATAATCTTTAGACATATACCGTTGACCAAGTCTGGGACTAGGGGTAGGCCTAGCCGGGTCTACCCTGAACCTCGTGACTCAATGGGAGGATTTCCTTACCCTTTTTGTATCAGACATATACTGTTGCCCAAGTCTGAGACTAAGATTGGATCCAGCCAGGTCTTCTCTGAACCTCATGACTCAACGGGAGGGTCTCCCTTAACCTTTTCATTCTTGGCCTCTGTATAAATCATCCCAACTCAGTTCTAGCACAATATCCTGGCTTCGGCTGGGGTAGACGCACTTTTTGTGTTTTGGATTTAGTATGAGAATAACATTGATAACACGCTCATGTTTTAGTTGTTGCTAAGTAGTGTTTACATTAGCCAAGGACTTGTCAGTTTCCCATGCTCTTTTCCTTTGTATGCTTCATCTGTGTAGTAAGCGATAGAGTGGACCTTGCCATCGAACTCTGCTAAGTCACGCTTTTATAAATTTCTATTAAAATCACTTTCTGCTAAATATCGTCAACAGTGATTCTTTGAGTGGCCTTTAAACCACTCATCCACGACAGAGGGTACCCAGTACTGTGGCCCACCAGCACAGGTAGCACCAGGAGCTACATACTGACTGACCAAGAGATTCAGCTTCATAAGAAGACATCTCTGTATCAGCTCTTACCCCATGACAGGCTGTCTGGAGTAGCTGTCATGCAAGGACCCTTCTAGCAGCTGAAGAAGTTGTGAGGTGAAGCCAAAAAGGGAAAATGTGACCACAAGAAGTCAGGCCTTCTGCAAGGTTCTCCTGAGGTGGAGGCCACCCATGCCTAACTTGACTGGAAAGGCCGAACAGCCACACTGGTGTTCCCCCCTTCTCAGGCACCCAAATCACTGAGCAAGAACATCTGAAGACAATGGCTTTCTGGCTTTCTTCTGCTTTCATTTAATGTTTCAATATATAGTGTAACAAGTTGTAGGAAGAGAGAGACAGAGGGCAAAACCAGAGCTGCCACATTTGAGAGCTGAAAAAGGTCTAATGAGCTAGTCATGATGTATTCAAATGTTATTTTTAAGGGAAGAATCATGTTTTAAAATAAGTCTGTAAAATTGGCAACTTTGCTTTCAACAGATCTGCTGGCTCTAAGCATCCAGCTCTACTTCCTCCAAGCAAGGGGTGTTAAATATCGGGACATAAAAGCTGATACAAGTTACCAAAAAAGAAAAAAGTTCCAGAACATAAGTACATTAATATCCTAAATATTTTTATTCTGACAAATTTATGATTTTTTTTTCCTATCAGCTGAAGGAACAAACAGAAGAAAGAAGCTACTACCACTCTCTGCTTACATCTTAAGATTACCAGAGAAATTTAAATTGTTCTCCTGAAATGAGCAACCACACCACCATGGTATGGTTAGAAGGTCTGTCCTTTTCTTCCTCCTGAACAGATACGCTGTCTTCTGCTCATATCATAATTGCTTGCCCACAAAACCAAGACATCAGGGAGGAAGTCAAACAGATTATCCTCCTCTTTGCATAGGATAAAACAACAAATTTATTAAAGGGCTACAAGTGTTTTTCATGTGAACTTCACTAACCACAAGTATTGCCAGGTTAAAAAATAAAAGTCAAAAGACACTGGAAAAATAAAAGGTGCATGTGCCCAGCAAAATTTTATCACCAATGATGGCAAAAATATTCAGCTTGATTCCTAGATGCTGACAGAGATAGCACTCCAACATGAGAAAGAAGAGTTGTAATGAATAAACTAGGCACTTCAATCCCAAGAAAGAAGCAATTAGTATCCTCTCATGGCTGTTCCTTGTCAAAGCAGTCCTAAGCTAGTCAAACAGCTTCACTCAACCTCAACAGGCCTGTTCTCCATACAGTCCAACTGAAATGAAAGGGACTTTTCCAGAAGTAGTGTCACCGTGAGAAAAAACACAAGAATATTAATTAGGTTTAGGGTTTTTTGTTTGTTTATTTTTTTAACCAAATAACTTCAAAACTCTACTTGGCCTCTGCTTTTGAAAAGTTACCATCATGAATGCTGAATTCCATTAATTGGGAAAAACAAAAAAAAAAAGATTTCTTCTGATCTTTGGCATTGTTCAAATTCTGAACCCAAAGCTGAACCGAATTCTTTTTGGTACTTAATGGCTGCCAGAAGTAATTCCAGAAATCTGAAAGTTATTACTTGGCAATGTTTAGTATTGTTATTTTATATTTACCCAAAATACAGTTGTATTTTTCAGAAGTCCTATGTAATTACTGCATTTCAAAATGTACCACTTACTATAACAAGTTCATCTGTGCTGTGAGATGTAACAGCTAACACAGCCCTGGCATGACAACTACAGCATGAGAAAGTGCAGACAACGGAGGAATAAGATGTATTGCATTTAAATTTCACACGGAGTGAGCACCATGTGTCTGACGCAACAGCCAGAGAAACAGCTGAAAACAGTACCATGCAAAAAACAGCTCCTCCAACAGCACTGTGCCATTTACACATTTTAAATGTAATCTGGTTGATTATCTCACATTTTCATTCTAATTTATTTTATGGAATCAGAGATTTTGGAATGCTTCAGACCCTTTCTATGTATAGTATCACAATGCAGCATGCTTTAGCTCACCACTAAAAAGTAGTAGAGGTGCAAGGATCAATAGTCACTTAACAGTGTAAAAACATAAAAGGTAAAAAGGAAAGGAATATGGGAAACAGGAAATAGTTTAGAATCAGCACAGGGGGTTTTTTGTTAATATCGAAGAGTCTCCTTGTTTCCCATTTTAACTAGATGGGTCACATTTTCTGCTGTCAAAATAGGCATGACTTCACTAAACTTGTGGAACTAATCCGTTTTATCCTAGCAGAAGATATGTCTCTAGACTCTTGATTTCTGATGCCGTGAGAACAAAATAAGGCCTTATGTGATGAAGTAATTAAAACCAAGCCACTTTAAAATGTTCAGTAAATACTGTAAATCTGCTTATGCTGACAAGATATTACGTTGCTTGAAAAAATGACCCTTATTCATGCACTTTCAGAGATAAGAAGAACTGTATTGTTTTACTTGTAAAATTTGGCGACAGAATTGTATGTTGGTTTACAGACACGCTTATTATTTGACTCTAGTTTAGGTGCCTATTTTTAAACATTTTTCATAATAGAAGTATGAAGTAATTATCCTGTGTCTCTGTTGGATCAATGTTCTTTGAAAGACATGGTTATATAGAAGGCACTGAATATGCTGGAATATCTCAAAGGAAGACGGGCAGTTACTAGTAACTTTGGATGACTTTCAAAGACATTGACAGATACTATCAACCTCAAATTAATTAAAGTGCTAGGTACTGACATTCTTCTTTACCCTTAATAAAGCGTATATTCTGTGTCTTTATCAGTTATCACTAACATCTTCATACCACCCTTATAGGAGCATTGAAATTCAGGATACTGAGTTTATTGTACTGCAATGCAAATACTGCTGGATGTCTGTTGTGTCCTCTTCACTGCTATCGGTTTTATCATTAAGTTAATGGTATTGTTGGTGTTAGATCTAAAATTAGAACTGCTGCTCTAAGAAAAAACTCTTTCACAAAGACACACTTTTGTTTCAGATCTCAAAAAGAACATACAGTACTATCAAAATAAACTGGATAATATATTTAACCAAAATAGTATGACATACTTGTCACAGCATGTAGGCATAATGCACTCAGCATCAGGAGATTCTACAAAAATTTTGTTCATCAGCCTATACACCTAGCTGCATACAGTACATACAGTAACTGCTTTTCAGAACAACATCAGGTGGTGAGTAGAATGAGTGCATTTTACTTCTAGAGAAATCAGCTGAAAGCAAAGAGAGTAACAGAGTGTCGTGGTACATTTTAATACCGGAATTCTAATAGCAGTAGAGGTGAGTGGTTACCAAGTATGCCAGTACCATTAGTTCATATTACATATCATGCTGCATACAACTTTTTTTAAATCGAAGAAGACGAATGTAGGAAACTATAACTCTGAAGAATGCTTTGCCTTTTTCTTTTAACTCAAAATACAAATGAATTCAATGCTATTTATTTTAAACAGACATTATACAACTGTGCACCCATCCAGATATACATAAATATCATATAATTTAATTGATGAGATAAGCTGTGATTCAGACATCTCTAAAATGTGTTAACGTTGATTTGTAAATTCAAAAATTTCACTGTATTAAAACTCTCCATAGGGTGCAGGGTCAAGTATTCTATTCCCAGAATCTTATAAAGATTATTATCCATAATATTATCAGACTAACTAGTTGTTACACAGACCACTTTACTAGTCACACACCATATGAGAGATGTTTCTCCAGTCTAAATAACTGATTAGCAACAGTAATTTCCTGATGTTCCTATTAAGTTTCACCATTCTCCTTTTATTCATACAAATCTTTTATTCATACAAATCTTTAATACTACTATCTTTACTCCACATGGATTGAATTAGTTAAAATCTCCTACCAAATATCATCAATTGGCCAGTTTCATGGCTAGTTAAAATATGGGGAAGAGCATAGAGATGACTTCAAAGAAATTTAGCACATGATTTAAGTAAAAGTGCGTACCTTGCCTTCTGAAAGAAAATTTTCATCTAGAAAATCTAGTATCTAAATTTTTCCATGGTCCTGTTAAATGAGTCACATTTAATCTCTGAGAGAGTAGAAAAGCATGCCATAGGCTAAATGCGGCTTAAAAATGTGGTATTTGTTTTTGGATTCCTTCTGCAATAAGGATGCTAATTTGACAGACTACAGTGGTACAAGCAAAACAAATAAGGAAAACGAGAGAGTGGTGTGTTATTGTTTCAGCTGCCACTTGCTAGTACACCTTTCAAATAAAATACAACTTTCATGTGTATAGCCTGTTTTGACTTATGTACTGAAAAACTGTAATTTTTCTCTTCCATATCCTTTTGGTACTTTTTTTGCCACCATCTTTCTTCAAGATGAGAAAAGAAAAAGGAAATAACTCGCAATGACAACTATTTCTATATTGTTTTCTGCACTGCCCTTCTGTTTTCTGCCCTTTCACCCTTTTCAAACCAAAGCAATAGAAACTTCTGCTTCAAAAGCAGAAGGACCTATCTCTTGCCCAACCTTCTCTATATCTATGTAATGCCAGGCTGTCAAACGAGGCCAGCTATTCCTCTTTATTTCCTACTGATATGTGAAGTCCAAAGGTACTCAATTGTGCGTGTTTGAAGAATGAATAAAAACTGAAGCATATCAACATTTTTGCCCAAACTGCAGGGATACATTTTTAGAGCAAGGTGAAGGGATTTAGATGTGTGACTTCCGATTACCTTAATGGCAGCCATCTGGTTCAACATCAATGCATTATACTGAAATTTTATCCCATGCTGCACATAAGTAACGTAGTAATTTACAACAGGCCATATTTATTAGCCAAGGGCTAAGAAAGAATATTTTTGAAAGGGAAAACATTTTGCATTTATTCTACTAAGGCCTCCAGAAGAGTATTTATTTTAACTGGAATAAAAACAACAAACAGCAAAAATAAGTAGCACAAACCTCTCTCCTCTGGCCCTTGTTTTATTTTCACTGTAAAAACAATCTTCTTGTCAATAATATGGGCATGTATTTAAATTTGGGAATCACACAGTGAAGGATACTATTTCAGACTAATTTCAGACAATGCCTGAAATGTGTATCTCAGATTAAAACATTTCTCCCAGCTTTTGTCCAAGAAACATAGCAGGCTGTATCTTCAACACCAGATGAAAACTCACCTTATTACAAAGTCATGGCCATCAATCTCTTTTCCACATCCACTGTCCAGAAGGATGCCAGAATTCCCAACAACCGCACAGGTTTTAAATCGGCGATTCTTCATTGGTGAAACTTCAGGGAGAAGGCTGTGCAAATCCTGAGAAATGTTTAGGGTGCGACGTCTGTCCAGGACATAATGGATTACATCTCCTGGCTTGAAACTGCTTTTGACCACTGAGACATCTCTTTCAGCATCCAAGAATCGAAGAATGTTCTTTCTGGGTTGACAGAAAAATGCACAGATAAAACCCAACACTCACTGCTCGCATGGAGTTTATCTAATAGTAATACAGACTGTGCAGAGTGTACAACATAAAGCAGAGGGTAGATAGTGTCAGACGGACTAAGATCATTTACCGTGCTCTAAGATGGAGTTAGAGCAAAGCTGTTAGGATGGAGTTCAAATCTTGGTTACAATATAACATGTAAATACTACAGTGATAGAGCTTAATGACTTCCTACAGACAAAGGCACTGAGAGACCAAGGAAAGATGACTTTGGAAATTAGAAGGCATACTATTTTTGAGTATTTTACAAAATTTTGGAATAAACACGTATTTGAAAAAGGACCAGAGCAGTTTGTTTTCACAGAAATATCATAGAAACATAGTTAAATGTATGAGGTATTTATGATTTAGGAAGTAAATGCTTCACTACAATCTCATCTCTCACAAATCAGTTTGGTTCAGGAATGGCCATGTTTTCTTATAGATTCTTATTTCACCATAAGAACAACATATTCAGTTTAGCATAAACTTGCTCCTAATTAACTGAAGTTCAGCCAAAGTTATCCTAATTAACTTGAAATAAGAACACCCACAATCTTTTGTACTAATTTAAACAACATCAGCTTAAAAACATACAGCAAATTAGACTACTGCAGTCAAGCTGTTAGCTGAACTCATAGAAACACTTATGAACTCTATCATCACTTTAAATCAGGTGAGTCCAATCTTGTAATGACCGACACCTGACTGGCAGTGTCGAGCAGTTTTCAGTACGCATTTGTCCTTGGTATAAAAAAATCGGGAAGGACTCCAGGCCAGAGCTGCAGGAGCCACTGGTAGCTCAAGATTGCAGATGAACAAAGCCTTACAAGCTTGTGTCCATCCCTGCTCTGCAAAGCATGTACATTTGTGAAGAGGCATAAAGATCACATCTGAACTTAAGTACAATACCCTTAGGGAATAGACAGGGAGTGCTGAGCTGGGGCAGGGTGTTCACTATGTGTTAATTTGAATAGAAACTTTTGCCTCTGCAACTCTAACAAGACAAGAAGAAAAACAACGTATTTTCCACTGCTGTCAGCAGGTAAGGTGGAATTTAAAACAGAATAGACATTTTGTTGAGTAAGAGAATGCTATTTTTATGTAATAAGTTTTTAGAGCAGAACTTCCTTAGCGCAGATCAAAACAGGAAAGATAACTAGAAATGCCACTCTAGAAGTTGCAACACCCACTGGGAGACATAAAGGGGAAATAATCCCCCACAAGTGAAAAGGGATGAACTATAGGAACACCACGCTCACCAACAGCCAGTTCTTGTGCCACTGCCTCAAGAGGGAAGAATACGTCTGAAGCTTTCAACCAGTGACACAAAATACTCACCCTGGAACTGACCTTAAAAGCCACAGGGGAAATGAAACATGATAAAAATATTTTTTCAAGTGTTTCCTCTCATTTCTTAAACTAGGACAAAAAAAAAAAAGAAACATCTTGGGCTGTCTGTTACAGCCGTCATGTATGAATGAAGCAGCAACAGAGCAAAGACAGCTTGTGCTAAGGCATATGAGGGACTCAGACTAAAGAAGCAGGATAGACAATGTTAAAATCCTGACTGTCTAAAGCTTTTGATAAGGCCAGGCAAGTTATTTCTGTAAAAGGAAGATGAAGACTCCACTTCAGCCTGTAAGTTGAATGGACTTAAAATCTCCTTGGGTTTGATAAGCTTCATTTTGTGGGTACTCTGCAACAGATATATAAATTGCCATAAAATGAAAAAGAGCAAGAAAGAAGGAATTGCCTAATCTAGCAGACACAACAAAATAATTTAAAATAAGTGCTAATCCACATCCAGCTGCATACAAAATTCAAAAGTAAGCTCAATTAGAGGACGGAAAACAACAGCGTGATTTTTAGTAAACCTTGAAGGAAATGTGTTCTGCAACCTTAACCTAAAATGTGTAAAGAAACTGTTTCATTTGAGGTGGTCTTCAAGTTTTGTTTTGATGAATAAAACTGTATCTGGGGTGTGGCCTGAGCCCTTTGTGAACAGGTGAGGCAGACGTGGCTCATCTTATCTGAAGCTAAGCAGCTGTTTGCAACATGTTTACATGACTTGCAGAAACACCGTGTCACAATCTTGTGGTTGACCCAAGGTTTTTCTTTGATAGCCAGAAACAGATGTCCGTAGTATTTAAATACCAACTACAATTCCCAGTTATCTGATAAAGTACATTTAACAGACAGCATTGTCTCTGAACAGCTTTCCAAATGATGTAAATACCTATTGCTCTGGGGCAACCTGGTGACATTTTTCTACTTACGTGCATTTTTCTGGTTTTATTTTGTACTGTAGTCTTGGTACTACACAACTATTATGCAAACTCTCCCTTACCTGCCTCAGAATTGTGTGGATTAAGGGAAGAAAATAAATCACTTAAACATTGGATTTTCAAGATTACAAATACATTTTTTTCAGACACTGTCAGGAACACGGAAATATGACCTCCAACACTTTTCCTGGGAAAATCATTCTTTTTGAGCAAGGCAGTGCCAGAAATCCTCGCTGCTGGGGCATCTGGCCTTGTCTGGACCCCAGCTGTGAGGGGAAGCCTCTGAAGTGCATCCTCAGTACCCAGGAAGCTGGGCTAGCTCACCAGCATTATGGAAACAGAGACGGCCTAAGTGATTACCTAGTCCACACTCTGCCCCCACTGAAGATGTGCCTTTATCTACATCACCCCCAGACCATGTTTATCTAACATATTCCTAACAACCTCCCATGGTGGGGACTCGGCAAACTCCCCACGCAGTCTACCTCAGTGCTTCCCTAGCCTTACCTCGTGCTAGCTCAGATCTTTCCCACAGCAACTGAGGCCTGTTCTTGTTCCTCATACCTTGCCTGTGGAGGACAGGCTATTTCTTACTCTTGGCAACAGCCTTCACTTACCTAAGAGGCTAAGAAGACATCCAACTTTTTTTTAAAACTTTTATTTTTTGACTGGACAGGTCATGTGTTGTAGATCTCTGACCCCTCTTGTTGCTTTCCTGCAGACTTTCTCTGACTGATTCACATAGGTCTTTAAACAACTTGATTTTCCAGTGATTCTACTCTAACCCTAGCAATCTTCATGCTGCTTCACACTCCCCAGTTGAAAGGCAGCTCTCAGTCTTTGAAATCACCAAGGACTACAACCTAGGTAAAGCACACTTTTTGCCAGCTAATGTTGCTTTCCTTGAAGAGGTTTTCTTAAAACTCTCTTTCAGTCAGACTAAAGCCAAACCCAACACAGGTGCAAACACTCGCAGCCCCCACTGCCTCCTCAGGAGGCCAGCAGGAGCTGTAGCCATCTTACAAGGGCAGGCTGTGACCTTGTGTTACCACACAGTTAGTTCCTGTTTTGTTTTGTTTTTTAATTAAACAACACTAAAAATACCCCTGTCCCAAAGGAGTAGTGCTCTCCAACTCTCTGTTTACCTCTAGCGCTGAAAGAGAAGCAGGTACTTAAGACCAAACTGTATTTGTATGTTTGAGTACGGGAAAAATGAATAGTTTAGTTTGATTAATTATCTTTCCTTTCCCATATTTCCTTTTTATGCTCTCTCTATGCAAATTGATCACAAGCAGGTTTCTAATAAATTCAGATCAGTTAGAACTTTTAACCACAGTTCTAACAGTTGAGGTCTAATGTTTCTGAATGTGCACTTCATGCAACTACAGGGAGGATTTTTCACATGCTACCAAAACAAAAGATTACTTTTTTATTTTTCTAAGGAGCTCTTTATTACTGAAAGGCCAATGGTTATTTATATCCAAATGTTTTTATTTGCTTTGTAAGGCATCTGACCATAAATAAGCATTTCAATTTCTAAATATTGTCTTCATCACTTTGACAGTAACTAAACAGTTTAAGTGCTGACTTTAGTTCTTTCTCAAATTGAACAGAGTCTTCAAGTTTTAGATTTTTTTGGACTCATTTGGTGCTTTTTTTTTCCTTTTTTTTTTTCATAAGACAAACAAAACATACAAAATTCTTTTGATATATGATCAGTAAATGTCCAGTGACATCTCACCCCCAAGAGATTCCCATCTCACTGAAGTTACTGCAGATTCTCATTCACTCTTCTATTTAATTTTGAAAATTCTCTAAGATTTGGATTTGTTAAAAACACACCTAACTGCAACTAACCATAGAAGGATTCCTGGCATTCCCCAGCCCATGGAGGACCATATAAACAGAAGTGCCATATTACGGGAAAGTTGCTGTCTGGCTCTGTCTCCATTCTAGCTCTCCTTGTGCCCTTCAGGGTACTCCACTCTCCCTCTACCAGAAAGATCACTTCAGAAGCTGAAGCATGTACTAATCGGGCACAAATCTGCAATGGGCACGCAAAAGGAGAAGATGGCTTTTAAATAGAGTGTGACCCAACTACTGCTTACCATATGAAGGCCAGCCATATGTCAGCTTTTCAGGAATTTAAGCAAGTTAGAGTCAAAAGGAAGGAGTCAAAGGAATTAATCACCCCAACTGACAGTAAACACTGATTTTTCAGTTGAGGCACGGGTCTAAGGAGGCAAAAACCCTTTAAGGTTTATTATGACTAAACCAGACTAGAGAGCCCCAGTTTGCATGTCCTTAGAGACACAGAAGATCTGAAGGAAACAATGCAACTGGCCCTAAAATGTTGCTCCAAAAGCTCCAGAGCAATACTGCTCCATTGCCAGTTCAGTATTTACTACTTGCACTTCAGGGACTTATCATAGCTGTTTCATATTAACTTGAAAGATAAACAATGATAATAATCTGAACCTTTCTAAGAAGGAAGTTGCACTTTTTTTTTATGATGCTGTTAACATCTTACAAGTTCTCACACTTTTCTGACAGGAAATTTCCACTCATCGAGTTCTCTGTTACATTGCAAAGAGATAAATACATCCTCAACACACTTTTTTTTTTTCATTTTGCCTTCCTGCAATTCAAAACCTTCATCTGCTCCTTCCAACATAAACTACCACATTTAATCAAAAATAAGTGGAAGAAGAAAGTCACACACTGAGACATCAGACTGTAGTTCATTTCACACAGGTAACAGATGTGCTGGTATCAGCCCTGTGTGGAAGGCTTCCCCAGATAGGTTTGTACCATCTCATCCACATCTCTCCTTTCTGAAAGTATGGCCTTCAATACAACTGAAATTTCCTAATTTCCATAACTGGAAAACCTTCACATTGCTACAGAGAGTAGAAAGGACTTAAGACACAAAACCTTGCAGAAGGTGGATTCTCTCTCTTCTTCATAACTGAAATCATTCAGACAGAAGGGGAGTCAAGCAAGCAGTCTTGTTCCCTTAGGCACAGGAATTACCAATTATTCTTCAAAGAAGTTGTCAGCAATCAGAAGGTATCATCAGTTCGAAAAAATCACTCTCCCACTAGAGTAATCATGATTGGTAAGGCAGGAAATTTCCTACAGTCTCAAGTAATTAATAACACCCATAATTTCCACCTCAATCACAGAAAGCCTAGTTCTTTCTTCTAATGCCTGCTTAACATCTCCAAAGGGCTGCTGCACTCCCAAAAGAGCTGCTACACTCCCTAGACTGCCTCTTCTGGCTGCAAAGTCCCAGAGAGCACCTTGTCACACCGGAAAGCCAGTGGAAGCTTTTCATCCTCCCATGGGGTCCTGATAAAAGAGTTTTTTCACTCATTGACTCCTATCTGAGCCTGGCCTTGCAAGAATTCATAGGACCTTTGAGGATGATAGACTGGTCAATAACCTGAGCAAAAATAAGATGGCCAGAAATGATGCCCATGGTCAACAAAGCAAATAGCAAAGTGTAATATTCCAGCTGCCAGCTAACTAGGTCCAGACATAACATTAATCAGCAGTCCTCGCACAACGCGAAACCCACTATCAAGTATTTTCTACGTTTCAAAATTGCTAATATGGGTGTCAAGCTGACATTAAGACACAAAAGTAGCTGCCATTTATGGGTGATTATAGGTTTTATGAAATGTCTTTATGCTACACACAAATGGTTTCACATTGTGAAACTGATAACTTTATATACATTATTCAACAGGCGCTTACCATTATTTGCTATGGTCAACCTCACACCGCAAGACCACTACTGTTCACATTAACAGTTGCAATAATAGAGTATGAATCATCTTCACGGTCTACACAGTGCATGTCATGTACTTTGGGGGGTTGAACAGTTAGTTTAACCATTAAGCACACTCTAGGAAATTGCTAGACACGTTTGAAGTTAGTCCTGATAGGTCTGTAGGTGTAAAAATATTTACAGCTAAGATGCTTCTTACTGCTGTGACAGGGAAGAAAGGTGTATAGCAAACCGCCTGTAAAAGTGAAAGAAGAATGCACACTGTTTAGTCAGCGTCAGAGTGGAACACATATCACAAGGGGCTACATGTGGCTTCCGCAAGGAAAAGCATGCCAAACTTCGCTCCCTCACCACTGAGTACCATAACTGAATACGCTATGCACGCTAGCAAAGAGGATTTCTGGAAAGAATATGGCTGGCTGGTAGCACTGATTCCTTTCATATAGTTTATGTCAAATTTTGGCCCTGAGTCACATTAATCTAAAATCTTTTACTGGTTCAGTAAAAAACACCTGCTCTCTGCCCCAGTGTTCCTGATGGTAGCTATTTCATCTCAAAACAAGACTAGCAATGTGGACATCTAAATAACCTCAGTTTTATGCTCTCTACTGTACAAAAAATCTTTATGCTGAGAAAGTGGAACCTTTACTGCTTAAACCAGTATACAAGACACATATTTTTCTTTACTGTACTACTGAGACAAAAAAAAATCCTTCATTGTACAATTTTTAAAAAACACCAACCACATAATCACATAATGATGCTTCTTAAGAGTACATCAGTAATTTATAAAATGAAAGAACTTCTTTCCCCCCAGTCAACAGTAAGGAAGAAACCGATTTTGAAACTCATCATCTTAGTAGATTGAGATGATACACATGTAGTAACAGGCTTAAAAAAATCTAAAGCATTCTTTACTGTTTTACCTCTTTGTCTGAATTATGTATTTTGCTTTTGAAACAGGTGAAAAATTAGCATAACCCAAACTTCATTTTCTCTCTTAATTCTAATCAAAAAGTTATTGTAATATTTTTACTTGTTTGTTGTTTGGCTTAAGCACCAAGGTGTATTGGTTTTAAATTATTCTGAAATACGACACTTAACTCTTTTCAGTCATTTTGTTGAAAAATTATCTGTGTCTACTTATAGTCACTCAACGGCTTCCGAATCAGTTTACAAGTAAAACAGTGTGGTATATTCTCCTAATTGTCAGAACCATAACCTATGATTTGAAATTTCAACAGTATTCTTCTGAAGTTACCCAATATTACTCCAACTTAAATTGCCAGTTATATGCATATAAATTTTAAATACTGTTACTGCTACAGAAAATCTTCTTGTCTTTCCTAGACTACCTTGGAGAAGAACTTAGCCTTTACAGAACGACCATACACTGGTCAAACAAGCTGCGTCTGAAGAGACGATCCTGGAAGAAACTCCATTCCTGAGCTGCACCTCAGCTGCATTTTAGGGTGACCACCAGGTCTTCCCCAATAGGAAACCCAGGTGCCTGGGGAGGAGCCGAGTGCCTGAGGGCTCTCTAATCTAGGTAGTTAGGGAGTGGGGACTGCACAGAGCACTTGCCAAGCAGCTGAGACACAGCTACAGGCTCCAGAGGATTAATTTTCTGCCTATCTTTTTTTTTTTCCATCCCTGACGCTGTTCCTCAGCTTTTGCATCAGGGCTGCTCTATGGGCATCAAAGCATAAGACTTCCAGAACATCAATCCTTTACCACAGCTTTGTAAATTTCTGAGCTATCCATATCTTCTACATGCTTTAGAATTAGGGACATAAAATAGGAGTCATTAAAAAAAAAACAACCTAAGTTCCTCATTCAAAGAAGCCATGCTTTCATACATGGAAATATTGCCTGTTTAAGGGTTTTGTAAGCTGTCCATTAATTTAAAAAAAAAAAAAAAAAAGTTAGAAAGGGAAATGACATAGAAACCACATCTTAATTAGATCAAATTCCTATTGAACATCTTAATATTCAGAAAATCAAGTCTACTCTGCCATGTGATTGCTGCTAAAAATAGTTATTTTCTACCATTTTTCACAGAATGCAACACTCCTAGCCCTCTGCACTGCCACCCCATGCTCCATACCGTTCTCCCACTGGCAATCTTCCTGATTAAGACAGGGAAGATACGATGACAATATAACACACTAAGAGGCTTCTGCTTTCTCTTCTCTCAGGCCCCAAGCTGAGTAGACCCACTGTAACTACTAAGACACATCAGAACTATCACTCACTTTAACTTTTCAACTGTGTTTCCCCACTCAGCGTGAGCCTAAGGCTCTTTTTGGCCTCTCTGACTTCAGGAAAGGAAGCTGCATAAGCTATGGGTATTGTCAACGCCTGGCAATGGCGTTGTGACTTGGACCAGCCATAGACAGGGTTGGATTTGCAGCACCTGATGTCCTAGCTCTTGACTCCTATATCTAAGTTGCCTGGCCAAGTTCCCTTTGCAGTTAAGGGAGAAAAATTGGTATATTCAGAGTACTTCCATCTGTCCTATTTCAGACCTTTAGGATGAGAGGAAATCATGTCCTAAAAGTGCCAGTTTCTCAGCACTGACTGCAAAAGAGTTCTAGACAACCAGTTCAAATGTGGACATGCGTAATGTAGATACTGACTGCATGGGTCTGATTGACACAGCCAGATGAAAACATTTTATTTATTCTTATGAAGGATGACTTGACTTTGGAGTCTAATGTAATTTAGTTGCATTTAACATTGCACCCTAAATATGTACAGTTATAAAACATCTACCTGCAACTGTAAATCAAATGACTGTTTTCCAGACCAGAAGAATTATAGGCCATATGAAATGAAAAGAATTATAGGTAATATGAAATGAACTGCTTTTTATTTAAGATACTCACCTTATTTCCAGTACCAAAGAAGAATTGATTTTCCAGCCTTCTACAGCATGCTGGAAGATTGAGGAGCCACCCTTTCGAATTATCTTATCAGAGCTATTGATCATTGATCTACTTAAACTCAGTTCACCATCTCTGCAATGCAATAGAGAAAAGACACAATTACATCAAGGTTAACTCTAGTTTTAAGTAATTTATGTCAGAAGAACCAGTGATATTTCCATTTATTCATAACAAAATGAACCAATTATCTCCCCTTCAGAATTATTCTGCTTGCCAAAGCAAATAAACTGTACCTGTGAGAAATTTATGGGACACCTATATCTTATACCTGCATATGCAATTTAAGATCTTAAATATGTTTGTATTTGTAATGAAACAGACATAACAAAAACTACAATAAACTCCAAATTGTGAACCTGGACCAAACTTCAGTGTGTTTGTGAGGCAGATTCTGCATTTCTGTTCAAAATTTCCAGTATAAAACTGAGAATTAAGTATTAACTTTTAAGCCTTCCCCCAGCAATTGCTGATGTTCTACAATAATGGCCTAACCGACTCCCTTTGCTTCCCATTGATCCTAAAAGACTTTCATGCATGGAATTCTGGAGCTTAATGGCATATAAAACACAACATTTTCCAAGACTTCCTGAAACTTTTGTATGCACACGTTCAAACAACCCCAGTTGTCTTATCCTCTTCATAAATCTTACCATATTCATATATTTTGGTAAGGTAACCTTAAAAAATTAAAAAATGTAGTAAGCTGTGGGTGATGACCACTGAACATCTGATGAGGTATCATAACGTTACCAGTTGCAATGATATTAGCAAACAGGGTCACACAAATGTGACAGAGAAGCTAAAACACTGCAAGCACAACTTAAGGTGTTAGGTCTAAAATCTGGTTTTATCTCCATATGTTTCCAACATCTTCAATACTGTTTCCATTTAGGTGCCAGAGTTCAGCTGAGTTCAAATGTAGCTGTTAATCATAAATATATCTAAGTTGTTGGACGTAACATTCTACCATGTTGAATGTCTTGTATCTCAGGAGTATATACAACAGTTATATACAGAAATCTCTTCATGCTCTGAAATACTGCCAATAACAATAACTTCACTTAGCTTGCAAACAGAACTTTTGACCACCAACCACTCACCACCAAAACGGAAAAGATGTGAGACTGTAAGCTTTCTAGGGAATTGCCGACTCTTGTTTTCCTGTGGCTGTAAGTTATCAAAACAATTGGATCCTATCCCTTAGTAAGAGCTACAGCAACATTACTGCAGCATATATATAAAGTATTAATATTTGGTAAATTATATAGCAGATTAAACTCAAACTAACCTGCAATAGTACATTAATTAAGCTAAATTAACAAAACTGGTAACATGTAGTCATTTGCAAAAAGTGCCATGATTGCAAAAGCCCCTGTAACTAATAAATGAGTACTATACACTTCATCAAAAACATTGATTACTACCAACGCTCTCCCTCCCTCATCCCCTCTATGCCAACATGCTGCAGCACTGACATTGCACTGACTCTTAGTAGGTAAGAGTGCCACCTACCGAAAAACCTACAACTTTAAGCAATCCTGTAGGTACAAGATCTGTATGCAAATTATCCAAATCACACTAACTTGAGGGCATAGGAGGATGCTGCAGAAATCCTAAAATTCAATAACCAGAATGTAATTAGTACTTTTTGCTATTTTAAAATGTTTTATTCCCTAAAAATTTTCCATAATGGTTGTAAATATATTTATTACATATATTTTCCTGCATGTATTTTCTAGATGCATAGAGTGTATGCATCTAAAGGAAAATTACCAAAATACATCCAGGTAAAGTACTCAGTCCAAAAGTACTTCAAAGATGTCTCCAGTTTATGCTGGGTTAAATGTTATCCAGTAGACACTTTAACAGTGACACAGGTGACTAAACTTATCAACAAAATATGTGGTCAACACCTAAAGCACTGTAGCATTTGAAATGTGGTTGTCTTCCATACTCACAATTTACATCTGCAGTGAGCTATATAAGTTCTACAGTAGAACAATGTTAAATTACTAGCTCTAATGAGCTAAAAGAAGGTCCTAGGCACTTCCTGTTAAAGTTCTACTATGCACACAAAGGTGTTCATTTACATGCTCCTCTCCCTTTTACCGGTATTGTTTTACTAATTTTCATGTAAAGTAATATTAAATAAACTAACACATAAAAAGCTAAATTTACTCCAGAAAATTCTTCATTGTGTAAACAACTGTGAAATAAATTTGGGCTACTTTGTTTCTTCTAGAACCACTGCAAGTCCTCTCTGATGTAAATGAAACAGCTGCCATAGTGTGACAGCAACTTGTGGCTGACAGTGTCAACCTTCACTGAATTACCTTGCCGTGGTGTCCAATCAGACCAATATAGTAAGACTATCTCTTCTCCTGAAGACAATTCATTAAATATAAATAATTGCCTTCAAGCACATTCCATATCAGTAGAAGATAACACTATTTAAGAAACACTGCATTCCACATAATGCGCGTTTTTCATTACTTGCTTAACCTTTAACGGGACACTGCTGTCTAGTTAAAGGAGGGCACGCTTCCACTATTACTGTCCTGGCAAACTTTGCTATGAGAACACAGCTGATTTAAGGTTTATCACATACTTTGGAATTGCACAAAGTCTATTTTGGAATGTCTGGGATTTACCTGCAGTGTCACTAATAACCATAAAATGGGCCACCTCGCGCATTCACAGTTCTGCATTACCAGTACTTCTGGATGTAAAACATCCCACGGAAAACTGACTTTGCTTTCCCTTGTGGTCAGTCAAAAATAACCAAATGGCAGGAGCCCTTCCTTCAAGGAGAAAGGCAAGTGTAACATCAATAGTGGCAGCAGATACTAGTAGTACACTAGGGGCTTTTTTCCTGCTTCGTACAGTGAAGGATGGGAAGACAGGCTGTGAAAAGAGACTATATTCTGATATTCTTAGCCAAAGTGAGTAGCACCATACTGCACATGAAGTCTCACTGATACCAAAGAAATACAGAGATCACTAAATGACCTGGCAGAAATACATTACAGCTATATTTTAAAGTGTTGTTAAGGACATACATATTTATAACTAAATACACTTACTTTCTTTCATTTAATATTAAATCATCAGTTCATTTTAGTACCTTTCAAATCGTGTCAAACAATGTATCATAAGCTGGAGGGGGCTTTTTTTGCAAATACGTATGGATTCTACCTAGTGACTAATTTCTGAATCATTTTAGCAGCTACCTCTAGTCTGACATGAAGGAGTATGTATTAAGAAAGATGGGTATCTTTAATGCTGATTCTCCCTCACACATTCGTTTTCACATATATTGTTGCACACCTACAACCCCAAAATTTTAAACTTTTGTATGTCTCATAAGTATGCAGATACCACAGCATCGTGGCAGATACCCAGGCTGAACAAGAGGGAAAGTTACCAGCAAGTTGAGAAAATCTTTAATACCAAGGGAAGCACAACCATACACACACAAAGGAGAGGCCACCCCCTGCTCCCGGGAGGTGCCGGGGCCACTGCCGCCCAGCTGTGCCCAGCTGCACCCAGCTGCCTGCGCCCCGCTCCCGCACTGGCCTGCCTGGGCAAGGGCCGGGGAAGAGGGATGCACCTTCTGCCTTTAACTCTGGGGATGCAGAGACGAAGGGGGGACTAAGTAGGTTGTAATTGCCCCAGCTTGCTCCAGGCCCGTACGGGCTCTTACAACCTCCTTATGCCTCCTCGTCAAATTCAGGCAAGGGCTTACACCGAAGGACAAAAATCTGCTGTGAATGCATCTCCCCCTCAGTCAATTTGCACAAGCAAATAGAAAGCGTGAGCCCCTTCCTTGCCTTTGCTGATTTCACTATGCCACCGCGGAATTTATGCATTCCTTCTGTGAAAACAAAAAATTATACCCCTCCAAGAAGAACAGGCTTGATTGAAAACCCAGCATCTTCACAGGATGTTGGGAGAAAAATGAGGAATACAGGCATGTACACAAACACGATGTGCAACAAAGAGAAAGCTGAGGTGCAAACAGAAAAATGGCAAGGGACTTTTTGCCTTTTATTTTCAACCGAAGATAGGCAGGCACGGGAAAATAAGTAACAGGGGCTCTCAGCAAGAGACCAGAGTTTCCAGCGGAAGGGCCTCGTGAGCTAAGGGGGATGTCTCTCACACTATCAGAGCAAACATCTCCAAGGAGCAGCGAAGTTAAGCACAGCTCCCAGGCAAACTTCAAGGACAGAGGCAGGAGCCACCCGGAGCTGACAGCGACCGCGCACCCCGGCACGGTCGCCTCGGAAGGGCTCCCAAAGCAAGAAACGAAGCACAACGCGCGCCGGCGGCCGCCCCCACCATCTCCAG
>NW_009207204.1:0-14302 GCF_000690835.1 Fulmarus glacialis | reverse complement strand
CCTGGAGGAGAAGGGGAAGGTGAAGGAAAGTGTCTCCGCCGTAAATTGGCTCTCCGAGGAGAAAAGGTAAAGACTGTAATTATTAGTAGTTTCTGAGAGATGGTTTCCAAAGTACGGAGATGATGACAATGCTGAGTACAAATACCAGATTAGTCTTTTGACCAACCATTTTATCACATCATAAGCCAGTGTTACCCAGTACAGCAAAATGATAACCTTGACCCAGCCCCCAGAGTTGATAAATGGGACAACAGGGAACATACACGGCAAGTAAGGTGTTACATAACACAACTCCGAGAACAAGCACAACAACTCTGAGAGCAAATAAATCAACATTGTGACCAGCGACTATCGAAATAATATAACGAATGTTTATAACAAATTTGTTCTAATGCGCCCTGGTCAGATTTATCATTATCTCAACCCTTCAAGTCCCATGTTGGGTGCCAAAAAGGACTGTTGTGGTTTAAGCTGGCAGGCAGCTAAACACCACGCAGCCGTTCGCTCACTCCTGCCTAGGGGGATGGGGGAGACAATCGGAAAAAAAAGGTAAAACTTGTGGGTTGAGATAAAGACAATTTAATAGGACAGAAAAGAAAGGGAAAATAATAATAATGATAAAAGTATATACAAAACAAGTGATGCACAATGCAATTGCTCACCACCTGCTGACTGATGCCCAGCCAGTTCCCGAGCAGTGGAACCCTCGCCAGCTTTTCCCCTAGTTTATATACTGAGGATGACATCACGTGGTGTGGAATATCCCTTTGGTCAGTTGGGGTCAGCTATCCCAGCTGTGTCCCCTCCCAACCTCTTGTGCACCCCCAGCCTACTTGCTGGTGGGGTGGGGTGAGGAGCAGGAAGAGGCCTTGACTCTGTGTAAGCACTGCTCAGCAGTCATGAAAACATCACCGTGTTATCGGCATTATTCTCATCCTAAATCCAAACCACCGGACTCTACCAGCTACTAGAAAGAAAATTAACTCTATTGCAGCCAAAACCAGGACAGTTCCCAAATTGTATTCATTTGCTCAAACATTGTCCCTTCTGGAAATTTTCCGTATTTGCCTTGAACTGATTTTTTTTAAAGATTACCAGGCAAGAATAGCAGGCATTGTGAACAGATTTGGCAGTCATAGTTGTTTGATCAAAGGGTATGTCATCCACAGCTCCCCTGGCTTCATTCAGTACAAGGAGCCAACTTACATGGACCTATCTAATGAAGACCTCTCATGTATTGGTAACGTTACAGAAGTTGGAAGGCAAGCAAGGGCTGAGTTGAGGATTATAGAAAAAGAAGGATGGCTTTTAGCTTTCATGGGATAATTAAATTCGTGAAACAAAGCATGACCAAAATGTTTTCACGAGTGGTCATTTTCTTGGTGCTTGGCCTGATATTTTTGGCAACTGTTTTGAATAATGGTTTATCATTTACAGTTTAATTAGTAGGAAATTAGTAGGAGATGGACTTCAAAATGTTTAAAACATATGGATTTTGTCAAAACTGAGCATTTACTTTTGACCTTCTGATCTGGGTATTTCAGTTCTTCACCTCTAAAAAATTTGAATAATTCTCCCTATTTTTAAAGTGCTGTTGTGAAAATAAATTAATAAGTGAATCTCTCAGATATCTGAAAAATTCCTATGGGAAAAATATGAATACTATACTAACTGTGTATAGTATAAACAGTGTATGACAAAGAAAAGCTGGCATTATGATGGGGTCCCCCCATGAACCAAAGAAGAAAAAATAAAGTAGTGAACAGCATGAATAGCATGAACAGTACATCCAGTGGGATGTGCCAAGCAAGCATTCTTTGAAAAAAACATCAAGTAAGCATCTAATTACAGCTTATCTCATTATATACTCAGTGGGCTGAAGTGGGATTGGACAGCTGCTTTAAGACCTCCTAACATTTCAGAGATTAACTTCACGTCCTCACGAATCTTTTTTTAATTTACCTTTTCTTTTTTTTTTTTTTTTTTTTTTGTGGATAAATATTTGTATAACACCAGAATGTAGGGAGATGACCATACAAAGGGGACAACGATCTAGTTCTCAGCTTCTACATTTACTATAAATGAAGGCTGAGGTCATGCAGCTGAATGCCTGTACATTAAAGTCAAGTTTCTGATGGAAATGAAAGACATTTAGATTATTTTCACATCCTTACCTTGTAATGTTATGGCTTGCTAATATTTTAAGGAAAGATTTTTTTTTCCTTTCAGCAGTGTCTGCCTAAAGATAATGATTGTAGCTCACCATTTATATTGAAAATTGTGCTGCTTCATACATGCATGCAAGATAGCAATACATTTCTCGGACCATGCAGCCATGTATTTGCATATGTCTGAGGTTACACTTCTATACTTTGGAAACCCTTTTGTTCTACTTCCTTTAAATATTCTATGTAACAATTTTGTTGATAAGAATGTTGAAAGGGAAAAATTACATTAATATTAAGGAGCATTTAGCGAAGCATATTTGGGATGGAGAACTACTTAGCAATACAGCTCAGATTCTAAAATTATACATCTTATGCAACCAGGGAACAAAAACCTCCTGTGTGACGTCTGTTGTCATTTAAGTGTCGTTAATTTTGAATGCCAAGTATGCCAATAACCTGTTTAATTGGAAATATTTGTAGAAACAATTCAGGAGCTATCTCTATCTCTGAGAAAACAAGAAATTCCAAACAAATGTTAGCTCTCAAGGGCAATCTTTACAGAAAAACGAGACTAATATAGAGACAAATGTATGATTTCTTGTAACTACTAAGACGTCTATATAATTCCACTCAATAACATTTTTCTACAGCTTTTTTCTGGGGGGAGGGGCGGGGGGGGAGGTAGTTTAAAGCCCAAAGTCCAGTGCAGTTCATTAACAAGTTATCCAAGTCTCTTCACTAGTAAGCAAATTAATTCCAATTTCTTTCAAAAGAAAAGCTACAGGATGCAAATCTCTTAATATACTTAAAGAACAAGAAAGGCATCCACATGTCAAGCAGGTGGAAGATGCTCAGTGTGTCGGGGTCACAGTATTAGATACTGGGAAAGCTCCTGGGAAACATCCCTTCCAGTAAGGTCCAGTGTAAGAAACAGCCACGTTTGCTGGCTCTCCTCAGACTGCCCCTACCTGCCCTTTGCACCTGGGGACCTCGCCTTCCAGCTGTAATTCAGATCTGGAGTGAAGCTGTATCACAAGAGTAAGATGCTACAGCAAGAGAGAAGTAAGTGTGTCTCCAAGCCTCTAATCATGAAACTCATGAAGATCAGGATATTAATATGCGTGAATTGCCTCACCCCATCCAGTATAACCTGTGACCTTGCCATGGCATGCACAAGTAGCAAAATTCTCCAGGAAGTCTTAAAATAACACTGGGAAAGAAGGAAGGACGAAAACTGATCTGAATTCCATCCACTAATGGACATAGACAACAGCTTGGAGTTGTTTTGCTTACTAGTGAGGGGATTTGGATAACTTGTTAACAAACTGCACTGACTTTAACTGTTGGTGTTTCTATGCTGACAGGAAAGCGTGAAGTTTGTGAAGATTCTGAGAATAGACTCTGGACAACTAAGAAGAGAACAGTTAGGAGTTTCCCTATTTAAAAAATGTGCTTTCAAAGAGAACTATTTATTTTTTAAAAAACTCTTAATTGGATTTATGATTCCAGTGCTAAATTGAAAAGGTTAATATGGTAACATTTACTGTTGTGGATATTGATACCAAACTGTACATCCTAATTTCAACTTATTCCCCCAGGTAACTTGATTATTGCTATTATTGAATTGCAGAGTATATTGGGATTTTTTAACTGTTCTCTCCATAAAATTAGCTAAAAAGTGATTTTTAAAATGCTGCTGAGTTTTCTTCATGCCTGTTCTGTTACTGCTGTTTTTTAAAAGTGACATGTATATTTTGGAGTCCCAGAAATTTCTTTGTATTTCCTGGGTTTCCATGACGATAGACTACATTAGGGCATTCTTAATTACAGTATATAGGAAGCTACAGCCAAATCTGAAAAGCTGTACTTGATATAACCTTGATATAACCTTTCTGTAGAAAATTGTTACCTTGAAGTCAATTATGGGAAATTACTAAACTTGGTTGAATAAGAGCATTAAAATTGAAGTGATTGAGGGGGACCGATCAATGATAGGAAAAGGAGGAACTAGTAGCATTTTTACGTACTGATTCAAAAGTAAATATTTATGTCTTAATCGTTGGAAGATTTTATCCAAGTCTATCTTTGTAATAACTAGCCCGAATCTGCCTAACCCTGTAGGCAACTAAATTTATTTCAGTTTATGTGGACAAAGCCACCTGCGTACTGACACCTGTCCCAGCCAGCAAGCTTTTCAGCAATATCAAGCCAAAGCCCTGGAGGCCAAGAAACACAATTTTTAAATGTGGTGTTCTTCCATCTTTCACCATGCTTTCAGATCTACAACAACACAAAGACAAAGACAGGAAAACTGTGGCTCGATTCTCTACATCAAAACAAGCAGGGTATTAAGGGATAATACTCCTCTAGCAGCAATACTAGAATATTCAAGGGTCTTGTTTTTTTTTTTACATGTGAAGTTAATACTGTAGGACCCACCTTGGGTGGGGAGTGATCATTGCTGTTGAGTTTGAGGAAAGGGGCAGAGATGCTTCTCCAAGAGGTGCTTTTCCATTCAATGTTTAGGATATCTCCAATTGATGTCTAGAGACCAGCTGTACCTCTTACCGTTGAGTGTTACACTGTAGTGTCACACTCGCTTTCCACAGCTCAGAGGACTGGTTAATACTTGATTGGTCTGAACAAACAGAATAGGTTTCAAAGGAGAATCTGAGAAAGCCTCAAAAAACCCTACAGTGTGACGTGGAGTCTGAGATATTTGAGTTCAATAATGTAATGAATGTTTCCTTTCCAGTCATGAGCTCCAGAACCTGAATAACTGGATATAAAAATGGGCAGAAACATCTCCTAATACTTAGTGTCCACTTCTGCCTGAACTATCTGTAGGAGAAGGCTGGCCTGTGCCCCTAGCTGCAGGCCTAGCCTAACTGTTACAGTGAGAGGTAGTCTATACTACAGGAAAACAGTGCCACAGGCACTGCTAGAGCATAAAATCCTTCTCCTGTTTATTTCCCACTGATTACCTTCATTTCACCAACACCCACATCAATGCTTCAGCTATTAGGACTTATTTCAGATGATGTTGGTTCTACTCCTTGGCAGGATATCACAAATGTATGTTACAAGCATTATAAAACCTAAGTTCTTTTTGGATTCGAGCAGACAGAATGGAATATACTCACACTCAAGGACACCTACTGCATATTTTCCTCTGCTATGAGGATACACTGAGGACACTGAGAAAGCAGGTTAGGAAAATTACCTAATATGAACACATATCCAATGTTAATGTTCATTATAATTATTACTAAAACTATTAAACATCCTTAAACTGAAGAGTGTCACTAAGCTTTACCCCTACAGAAAGACTTAAATGTGACATCTGGAGCCTGGTTTAGGGCCTTTTGTTAGGATATCATTCACTGTATAATAGTCTTGCCAGTCCAAAAATTAAGAAACTCAGTATCAAGTCCTCTTCCCCTTCTCAGATACTTTCTAAGCAGATTTCATACAAGAGCTTTCTCTCTGAAATGTTTTTATAGAAAATACAGGTTTCCATGTTGATTTCTTCCCATCCAGCTATCCCAGCCTCTCAAAGAGAATTCTCTGCTACCTGTACCTCTTTTCCTTGAGAAGAGCTTCAGCCGTTACTATTGTCCTGAACCCCTTCCCAGTTGGTTTTACAATCTGCTTTACCCCCACCCAGACTAAAGAAACTGCATCTCATAACACAGCTTTTTTAAGACTAGACCCTAACTGGACCCAAGCTATGCTGTGAAAAGCACTCTTAAGAGTTACTACAACTTAAATCAGGTGGAGGCAGAGAAATAAGGGGATAGTAATATGGACCCTTATGCAACTCAGAGACCAAAGCAGATTAAAAGCAAATAAACAAGCAAATAAACAAAACCCCACAACATATAAATTGCTCAAACAGAGCTGGACTTTTCTAGCAATAATTTACTGAAGCACATTTGGGGAGGAATGGAGTAAAACACTTCTTATTTAATATAGGACAGGGAAGTAGGGACTATGTCTGGATTACATCTGGCATTCCCCTCCAGGAGCAAACACCACACTCTCAGTGCTGGAGTGCCCTGCTATATACTGGGGTGGGACCAAGGAAGAGATTAGTCCTTTCCCCCAAAACTTTCCTCATTTCAGCATGCTGTTTTCTAAACAAAGAATTGTGCATAGCCTATGGGACTGTCTTTTGTGTGCTGGTATGATTGACTAGAGAAACAGGAGCTGAATGGAACCTCCTTGCATTTCACAAATGTAAGTTTGGATGCAACTCATGTATTTACCCATCACTTACACCAAGAAGCAATGTCTTGGTTCAAACACATTGAAGCTGCCAGAGACAGAAAGGATACATATGACCGGCATAGATGTTTATAATGCTCACATATAAGATAGTCACCCTACAAATACCTTTATACTCAGTGAAGAGAGATGTACTTAAAAGGTTAAATCCATCTTACACTAACAGAGAGCAGTAAAGCTTATTGTTTCTCTCCACTGATTGTAAACGCAGATTAGAGCAACTAACTCAGGTGCTGGTATCTGCATTGCAAATGTGGAGAGTTAGATGACCTGAGTGTCTGAGAATCTTTCCACTGTTTTCAGTGCATTTTTTTAGGCTCCTGCAAGTTATTTGATATTCAAAAATTCTTTCTTGTTTCAAACAGAATTAGAAGGGCAAAAAAGGTTAAGTAGGTTGGAGAAAAACCATATTATTGCTTCATTACTAAATATATTTTTTTGTATCAGTACCAAGCAGAACTTTCCAAATGTCTTCCCTTGTTTTTACTTTATATTTTACAATGTCCCCCTATCCCTGTGATATTGAAGATGAAGAGGTTAAATTGTCCATATAAAGGTAATCAGAAAACTGTTTAATCTAGCTTGTTCCATTCTTCCTCCTTGCACAAGGCACTTGTAATCAGATCCTGTGCTTTTCAGAGATCAAGGAAGGACACAAGACTACAGAGACAGAAAATAGGTACCAAGACATTTCCATGCACATCACTTGTAAATAATACATTTAGAGGAAAAGTATAATCTTTTTTTTCTCATGATGGTGTTCTCATTGTTTTGGTACTGCATGCACTTACGCAATTTACAGAGTAATTTTATGGTTGTTGGTAGAGATGAGATAAACCTGATGGGAAAGAAAGGAATGCCAAGGATCTTCCCAAAATTCAGTCCAAATGCTGAATATTATCTAACGACTTATAAGGTTCTGATTTTATACATTTCAATTGCGTGTAAGTATTACCCTTTAGATCAACTGTATAAGAGTAGCTCTGGCTTTTGTTTTCAGGTCTTGAACATGTTGTAGCTTTCTTAAATATGCATGGTGAACACTTGTATGAAAATGATCCATTTAATGGGGAAAAAAGGACTAGAAATGTGGCCTGAGACTTGCCTTTAGCAGTCTACCATCTTTCTCTCTTTTTACTACCTTGTAGGAAGTAGGAGATACAGAATTGTTAAAACTATCAACCCCAATCTGACAGCCTCATCCTGTGGTTAACAGCTGGTTTGAAGTTTGCTTCAAATTTGCTTTGGCCTTTAGTAATGTGGTACAACACAGAATTGTTAAAACTATCAACCCCAATCTGACAGCCTCATCCTGTGGTTAACAGCTGGTTTGAAGTCCGTGAACCACATGAACAGCAATTGCTTTGGCCTTTAGTAATATGGTACAACGTCAGAAAAAGCTCCTATGGTGAGGGAGTGACATCAAAAAAAGCCTTTCCTCCTTTCCTTCCTTCTAGGGTGTCCTTGCAAGCAAATATGAAATTGAAAAGTAGCGTAGCAGGCTGGTTTTGCATGAGGAGTGAGCATCAGGAACTCCACCCACAGAATTTCTCTTCTCTTTTTTTATCTGAGAACGATCATGCATCAGGACCTCAGAAAGGAATTTCCTATTTAAAGACAGGGTAAAATATTAAATCCCTAGCAATAATTAAAACATGTAAGTAAGGTGTTTGTCCAGCGGTGTGTTGACACATCTGGAACAACCAGAGAAACACTGTTGTCATCTCCTCACTCAACTTGGTCTTGTGGTCCAGACCTGCACCTGCATTACTGATCACTTGCAAGATCTGGGTTTCACTAGATCTCACTAACCTTAACAGCAATTATATGTCCAATTCCATCAGGAAGCAGCTTTGAAAAATTCCCATTTATGTGCATAGCATGCTTTGCCTGAAAGCTGAGCTATGTCCCACCACGCACAGATCAGCCTGCTTCATGTTATTGGCCACCGTTCTTAGCAATTCTGCCTGCTGTAAATTGAAAGCACCCACCTAGAATTACGAACTGGATGGAAGATGATTTTAGCATGTATTTTCCAGGGGATTTTTATGAAGTGATCTGAGGAGCAAACTATTAATTCAGCCAGAGAGATTAGTAATAGCGACTGCACTACTCAGGGCAACATAAAGGATCTCTTCCTCCCTGACAGCCTGGCAAAGACAGCCATGTGGAACTTGAAAGCCTCTTCTACATCTTTAAGCAGGTTTCATTTTTCTTTTGTGCAGGGTGTCCTCAGTATTATAAATGAGCAGCCTGTGACCACCCCTCCACTCGGCAGAGCTCTCTGTAGCACCACAGAGCTCCGGCACCACCGGCATCCTCACAGTGCCTCCTTCCCTGACCTGTAGCCCACAGAGATTACGGAAGCACATTATTTCCCTGTGCGGCTCTTTCACCTCTCACTGCAACCATTTCCTACACAGACGCAGAATTTATATAAAAGGCTTTCCTCAGCTTTCATCAAATCTAGGTTGCAGGCCTATTTCGTAACATTAATTCTCTCCCTCACCAACCGCCACATCAATTCAGTACTTTATAAACTATTTCAGGGATCCGATTTATCAGGCCTGACAGAGCTTCACACTGAAATAAACAGCACTGCCTCTGCTGAGCTCGCTCAGTGGCTCCTATTTATCATTATTTAATTCAAGGGCCTAAAATTCTCTGACATTATTAATAGTAAGATGAATCACTGGAAAACTACAGAATCTGTGACCAACGAGGCTGAAATAATCCATTTTGGTGAAAATGTCTACGTGGAATTGCATTCCCTGATGGGTAGCTGCTCTGTCATTAGCGACTCCATATGCATGGGTGTTAAGGAACTGAAGCATGAAGTCCCCAAAGAGTGGGATACTTCAACTGCCATTCTCTTCCCGACACTTAACACCAAAGCAGAAAATAAGAGAAAACAGCACAGCTCTAATGCCTCTGTCAGTTGAATTTAAATGTACTAATTTAGTCCTTTTTGTACTTGATTAACTTTAACTTGTCTGAGGTTGAACTTCTGTGTTAACTGGACCTGCAAATCCATTAGTTCATTATGAGGACTGTATTACTTAGCCACCTTGATGAGAGATAATCAGCTGCCTGGAATGTATATGAGCACTTGCTGCCTTAATTTGGCACCTCATTAGTGATATGTTTCTATTTTGTTTAAATTAAAGGGATTACATTGGGAGTTTGTCCGGGGCCTATGATTTTATTTATGAATAGCCAGCCTTATTCAACAGCTGTGAGACCCAGTAAGAAGTTAAGGATTGCAGAATTTGTTTGGTTCTCTGTCGTGAGCACTCAGGGACAGCTGAGGGGGCAGATCCTGAGCTCTTTCCTAGAGGGGCTGAGCGCTGTCACCCCACCTCCCTGACAGAGGTGACCAAAAAACCTTGATATTTGACAAAGAGAGGTGTTGAATAACTGAACACGTTTTGTAAAATTCCTTTAAAAGTTAAGAAAACTCAAAATCAAAATAACACATATGTAAAAAGACCTTTAGTTCCTTTTATTCTCCCTTCCGGAGGGGAAATTCACTCATTGCTGTTTTGTAATTCATTATTGTTCCCTTGAACTTAAGCAGTTTACTTCCTTATTAGTGTCTGGACAGAACTGTAATTTTTGAAAATAACAACCAAGGACAAAGGACCAAGCAGACACAAAATTCCCCTTTGAAGAATTTCTGCAATAGTTCTTGTACAGGGGATTGCCTCCTAAATAATTAATTGTTCATCCAAGTTAGAACTCCCAGAGCTGAAATGCACGCCTTCACCCTTGCCCAGAGTCTGTCTTCAGGCAAAAGTCTGTGTAAATGACATTACCAGTTTGGCTTTCTCTGTTTTACACAATTTTCCAGTGCTAGCCTAATAGCTTGACATCCTCAAACACCTACAGCATCACCCTGCCATATCCCAGGGTGTACAACTTCTTTCAGCATCATTTTATGAAAACACCATTCTGGAAGGTTGCAACACAGCTTCCCATTATTTCAGACACTTTGAACTGAAAATGTACAAAAGCAATAATTACGTTTTAGGACCAACATACGAGGTTGGGGGAGAGCAAAGCCAAGCGACATATAGCGTGGATAAGGCCAGTCTGCTCTAGAGAGAATCATCCTTTAGCATTATAGTCACCCGGTGCCATTTGGTCTTGTCTCTTGGATGCAATGATTGCTTCCCGAGCCTTTTTATTTTGCAATATAGGGGTACCCTGAGAGACCATGGTTTGAACTATTTTTTCCCAAAAGGTTAGAAGACAAATCAAGCCCTGGACTTTCATATCACACCCCACCACAGTGGACACTACAGATAGCCGTGGTTTTATTTTATGTTTTCCAGACGTCTACTCTGTGTAATGTGCTCAGAGTGTTTCTACCAGGTCAGGCTCTATCAGTAAAATACAGAGAGGGATATTTAGTTTAATTATGCATCTTCAGATGCAGAAAGTTGAGCAACATCACGACCTGTGATTTTGTACTTTCCTGCCAGGAGAAACCTAGGGAGTATTAATGAAAAAAAATTAGGGGCTTGGGAATTTCATTAATATATCACGTTAGGTTTTGAGGATGTTTTAGGTTCTCATATAATGAGTATAGTTACTTGAAGTAGCAACAGCTTTTAGTATTCAGGCACCTTCATGAAGTAGAATTAACTGACCTACTGGGGACTCCTGTGATCTCAAATATTTTCTAAAGGAGAATTTCATAGAATCATAGAATTATAGAAAAGCTTGGATTGGAAGGGACCTTTAAAGGTCATCTAGTCCAACCCCCCCCTGCAATCAGCAGGGACATCTTCAACTAGATCAGGTTGCTCAGAGCCCCATCCAACCTGACCTTGAATGTTTCCAGGGATGGGACATCTACTACGTCACTGGGCAACCTGTGCCAGTGTTTCACCACCCTCATCATAAAAAATTTCTTCCTTATATCTAGTCTAAATCTACATTCTTTTAGTTTAAAACCATTACTCCTTGTCCTACCAAATTTGTTTGCAAAGGTTTTATTCCTACACTGTACAGTTCATTGTCACTTATTTGGTCTCTGCTTCATTTGGGGCTGAACCACACCAACTCAATCCACCATTCATTCCTCCACATCTTGCTCCAGTCTGATTTCCCTCAGCAATGGTGTCAGATGTACAAAGGTGCACCGAGCTGTAAAAGCAGAGCAAGACAGAGCAGATCCAGGCACAGCACAGCTCTGTGTATAAGTCAATAGGTCACAAAGTCCCAGTTTGTGATTTTCAAAACATTTTTTTAACAGGATTGAAAGTAGGATGCAATATATTTATTACCTGGATTTTTGTGTACTGTCACTATCATTATCCCAAAGAAACAGATTCTTGATATTAACAAATTATATACAGTGAATACACCTTTTGTGCACTATAGAAGAACCTTATTTTGGTTCCTTATACATAGGAGAATTATTATGCTAATGTGTAAAACGGGGACTTTTGCCTTCAATTACATTATACCAGATTCCCAAAAGTACAGTTTAGCCTTCATGAAGATCCACATTCTACCTAATTTTAACCAACCGGTTCATTAATACTTCTGAGACTTGCATGCAAACTATGGAGACTTTTACAATTTCTCTTATCGCCAGTTAGGCTAATCCCTGTCTCGTGCTACGGAGCATTTGAAAGGTGTACATTAGTGGTAACTGCATGTGCAGTTTAAGGTGAGTCTATTACTGTTAGTGCGGTGTCTCTGTGAATGTCTCAGTGAACATAATTGCAACAATTTCTATTTTTAAAATTCTCTCACTATTTAATTAGGGGTGGGATTTTCACCTTCTCTTGTATTTTCTCTCCTAAGGAACACAAGGTTAACTCCCTAAAACACAAGGAGGGAAGGGTCTGTGCAAAGCTCCGGAGAGGATACCCACAGTCGAATTTACAAGCAGCCATAACTACAGTGCATGAAATTGTTCAGTTTTTGTCCCTGCTCTGTCTTGCCGTTATTCAGGTGCCATCATCAAATTAGGTAGGGAGAGTTTCGTTACTGAATAATTGCTTATGATGTTCTATGTCCAGGCAATGGCATTCAGTTTGATGCATAGCAGTTTAGTCACTGGAGAACTGGGGAAAAAAGGTTACTTCATGGAAAGTATCATGGGGCCTGGTTTGATCTGTCATGACCTTGTTTGTATGAATGTGAATCACCGTTAACTCATGTTAGTGAAAGAAGAGACATCTACTCCTTTTGGTCTTTTGTTGTTGTATGTGCAAAACATATTTGTGTCTTTTTTCCAGTGTTTAGATAGTATCACAAAAGGCCCATTATTTACCTTCTACCAAAACAAGCGGTACAGCTTGTAATGTTGTTAACAACCAAAGCTGATTCACAACCATCTCCATCAGCTCCATCTCCAGTGCCTAGTTCTGCCTGCTCTCCTGACCTGATCATGGGCTGAGGGAAGTAGTTTGCCTTCCTCAGGATGGCTGAAGACATGGGGAGAAATGGTCCCCAGCACAAAACACTCTGCCCTCTGTAACTGGTTGCTCAGACAGTCCAGTGACTGCCTCTGTGGCATTATATCACTGTGAAATAGGTGATCTTTTCTGTTAGTGGTTCCCAGACTACATCTGCTGTGAGACATAAGGGATTTAAGAGAAGTTTGAAGCCACTAAGCCTAGGTAAGTGACTTTTAAACTCCAGGCCATTTATTTCAATAGGGCATTTGTGAGCTGGATTTTATTGTTCTATGTATTCTTCTTCTTTCTACATAAGATGATTTAAAATTACTTTTCTTTCCTGCTTGGATGACAGTAGAAGGAAGCCTTCTATTTGTTTCACTAGATCCAAGACTATTGTTGTAGGGTATTATTGTGACACCTTTACTCCTACAAAATTTGATTCCACACTTCGAGTGAAATTATTACAAGCAATCATAATAATGCTAAGCCTAAATAATAGGGCAAAATGCAGGCTACTGGCAAGACAGTGCTTAGGACAGGTTTCTTTAATCCACACTGGTATGTCACATTCATGCCACAATTTCTGTTCAAGTATCAGCAGCATCCAGAAGCATCCAGCATCATCGCAGTAGCAAAATCCCCCAGTGCAGCAAAAAAGACGTAAATTATAGATAATATATGCACCGAGTTGTTCTTTGTTAAGATTACATGAATGTTCCCTGTCACTTCCATCTCTCTAGCAGGTGCTGTCTCTCACTCCTTGCTTCACTCCAGGTCCTGGTTGGGTTGTTTGGGGTTTTTTGGGGTTGTTTGGGTTTTTTTTTTGTTTTGGTTTTTTGTTATGAACTGTTTAGCTGTACTGGGTTAGGCTGGGGTAGAGTTAATTTTCTTCATAGCAGCTCATATGGTGTTCTGGTTTGGATTTGTGACCAAAACAGTGTTGATAACACAGGGATGGTTTCATTACTGCTGAGCAGGGCTTACACAGAGTCAAGGCCTTTTCCTGCTCCTCAGCCCACCCCATCAGCGAGCAGGCTGGGGGTGCACAACAGGCTGGGAGGGGACACCGCTGGGACAGCTGACCCCAGCTGACCAAAGGGATATTCCACACCATATGACATTGTGCTCAGCAACAAAACTGGGTGTGGGGAAGTTTGGCCAGGGCTGCCATTGCTTGGGGACTGACTGGGCATCAGTCAGCTGGTGGTGAGTGATTGCTTTCTGCCTCACTTGTTTCTTCTTGTTTTGTTTTATTTTGTTTTGTCTTTTCCTTTTTTACCAAACTGTCTTTACCTCAACCCACGAGTTTTCTCATTTTTGCCCTTCTGATTCTCTCCCGCATTCCACTGGGGTGTGATGAGTGAGTGGCTGTGGGGGGCTGCATAAGAGCAAACTATTTTATTGGGTTTGCGTGGCAAGGTTTTGTTA